>NC_134042.1:38744522-38837904 GCF_965140245.1 Athene noctua | reverse complement strand
CGCATATGACACGGGGAGAATTTACTCAAACTGACCCTCTTCTTGTACAGTTCAGTAGCCTAATACTGAATAATAACATGACATTTTAATATTCTATTGTTGAAGAAGAGAGGTAGAGATGCTATTGGGAGACGGATTTTTAGCAGTTAAGAGAACTGGCTTTTAGCTTCTGCAATCTTGCATTTTTGCTTTTGTTCCACAGTTCGGCTGGGTAACCTTTCAAGGTTATAGGTACACCTTTTGTGCCTTCTTTTGCTCATTACTAGGAGAAGTATCCCAACCATTACCCACCTGCCTGAATCACCTGGGGATGCAAGTGAGACATAAATGCAAAACTAGTATTATTGGTATTGCATTACTATTTCTCCCAAGGAAATCACTGCTTTCCACACAGCAGAGTACATGTTTTCTTGTTTATTGTGTAATAATAGCCTTGTGTTGTGATGGTAAGTAGGACACAGATACTGCTTTTCAGTGATGTACAGTACTCTTTCTTATCTTTAATTAAATGCTATTCCCTTGTATTGGAACATATTCTGTGATTACACACGTTTACAGTCTCTAAGTAACTTACCATCAAATACACTAATGAAAATCAGTGCCCCAAAGTGACTTGTGCCTTTTGTCCTGCACTATCCAACACCTTTTTTTTTTTTAATTATTACTTGCAGTTTCCATTTTAAAAATTAAAGGGTTGAATTAAACACTTTCGTATGAATTTCCTCCAACCATCTCTGCTTTTGATCTAGGGACATGTACCTATCTAGCTCTCTGCCCTTCCCCAGAACAGTAACCCCTGGGGATACCATAGAGCATAGAGATGATACAATTTAATAAAGTCACAATAAAACATCCAAGGCCTTTCATACTTTTTCACTTTCTTTAACTCAATTTATTTTTCATTTCATGGACAGAGATTTAGTCCTGGTATTAGTTTATGATTTTGCTGAAAGAATTACTGAACACATACAAAAAGGAAATATTATTTTTATTATTTATTTTGTGCCATGTATACCATAGGAAAAAAAAAAAGTTGAAATCACTTCAGTACCGCTGTGTTTTTCATTACAAAGTTATTACATATAGAAATTACTCCAAATTATCTGAAATGAATGGAAATTATGAGGTTTAAATTCCCCAGGTTACTGCAAGCACAGCACTGGAAATTTATTTTGTCATCTTGCTGAACATAATTGCTACAACAAAATTTCTTCCATTTTACAACCACAGCATAACTTATTTATACCAGTGTTGTTGTAATTTTACATCAATAAGTTGCATGGGAAGGAGTACACAGGTGGTAATTGAAAACAATAATTTGTAGTGGGGTCCAGGTGGAACAGTTGGCTCAGAAAAGACTTCATTTGCTGCTCTGTAAATGCTTCGCATCTCTGTGGCCTTTGACTAGGGTGCTATCAAACCTCTGGTCCACCCAGTACCAAGGTGGCCTGATCACCCTAAATTACATTTCAAAGTGTCAGCGGAGGTGAGAGGAACAACCGATATATCACTGTGGCACTGACCTGCTGCCCATGCGCAGAAACAAAAGCAAGGTGCCAGGGGAGAAGGCAAACTCAAACTGGGAAAAGTGGCAAGCACAATCCTGAAGTCAGAAGCAGCATCCCTGAAGGAACCAAGGTACAAGGAAACATAATCCAGGTCTGGGGCATGTGTGTGTGTGTGCACACACATGTGCTCTTGGCATGTTATAGCCAATACCAGCTTTTGCCCCCGACTTTTCAGTTTAACCACTTTCAATGAGCGTGGCGAGACATTGCCATTTGTTTGGCAAAGGGAATGCTGTTATTTGATCATTTTCAATTAAGATGTGAGTAGTTGCCTGAGATACAAGCAATGACGTTCACATTCATACTTTGCTCCACTCTTTATGAACAGGAATGTGTAATTTGGGTGCAATACACAAGCACTCCCAGGCCAGGCATCCACACTTCTGCAATCCGTAATTGTCAACAGGAATAATGAAACTGTAGAGGCTGGTACTGAACCTAGAAACTGATGAATTTCCCTGTTTGAGTTCCCTTGTCCAAGTTAAAATAATAATAATAATAAAAAAATAATAACAGTGTTACTATGGCTATACCCTCTTTAAATAAAATAAAGCAGGAAAAACATAGAGGGATAAAGAACAAGAATGAATGAGGTGCCGTTCTTTCCTGATGTTCAGATTTGGATCTTCATGATTCGAGGCAGGCTGGGACATTTCTGTCATGAGTTCAAGCTGAAAATTTCATTGCAAGGTTCAGAGCTTAGAGGCCTTTGTTACTTTAAACAATCCAAAGATTTCAAATCCTCTTAAAATCATCTGAGATGGGAAAGAGAAGAAATTGGCTGAACCTTGCACTTGAAAGCAGAGGAGAGCTGTATGGATCCCAAATTTCAGGTTGTATAAATTCAGAGGAAGGAGTAGGGGTTCTTTGTCCCCTCCAGATACAAACCAAGCTGCACATGAATCTCTCAATCACTTTCTCTCGACGATGTTATGCATTTCCATAATGGAGCAAGTTTTAAAAGTACCTCTTCAGACAAAAATATAGCTCAATTTCTAGGAGTTTTTCAGTAATACTTTTTTTTTTTCTTTTTCTTTTTTTTTTTTTTTTTTTACACTGAAACATAGTGCTGGTTCACAAAACTCAGCTTATTGCACCAAGCAACGATGGCATTTGTTTTCCAAAGATACAAACAATCCTTGGACTGAAGTTGTTGGGGAAGATATGCCAGCTTTTTTTGAAAAAGCCTCCCCAGCAATAGCAGATTTTACTCATCTTCCGTCTTTTTTTTTTTTTTTTTTTTTTTCTTGGTAAATAACAGTCCTAACCTGTGTGTTTCCTGGATGCCCGAATCGCATTCGTAGTGGAATAGAGCACATACAGCAGATGGGATGTTTGACTCTTATTTACTTTGGATGCTTGCAAAGCACGTTCCCTTCTACCTTTGCCTGTCAGTGTGTGCATGCAGATGCAGGCAGACCTTTGCAGGATGAGGGAAGGTGCACGGAGAACTGTTAGATCTGACTTTTTAAAGAGACCCTCAAGTTACAAATGTAGGAGCAGGTCTTGCTCCCACCTGCAAGTGATTTCAGTGGGGACACAACTGAATCTCTACTGCTGGAAAGTGTGAAGCTTAAACAGACCAAATTCTGCCTTTAGGAATGCACCTTTTAAAGTGCAGAAAGAAAATAGGGACCAATCCTGCATTTTATCTGACTAAAAAAAAAAAAAAAAGATTCAGTGTTTTCCTTCTGCTCTGACTTGCTGGTTCCATGATTATTTTTGTGGGGGTGAGGGGACAGGTTTTGTTTTGATTTTGTTTATTTTAATTGAAAAAAGATGTGGGAGAAAATGGGGACCCAGCATTGGACTGTAATCTAGTATGTTTAACACTTGGAACAAGTTGGAAAAATTAGGGGCTCTGCAGGAAAAAAAAAACAAACCAAAAAAACCCCCACAGACCACTGGCTGAGCATGGGACTTCAGGGAAGGTTTAGAATGTAAATGTTGAGAAAATCTCATTTTCTAAATTTGCTCCTGGAAACATCAGCAAGTGACAGCCACCAAAAATAAGGGGACACCAGATGTCTTGAAAACACAGCAAAATGGACATCACTTTTGCTTCTTTTCAAAGTCTTGTGAATGGGGCAGGGGATAATACATTATCCTCTTAAGCCTTCATTTCACTGCACCCTCAAAAATACCAGTGTCATGGAAAAGAAAATCAAGTGAATAAATGTTGCAATTTATATATATTTGAATAGATAACAAGAACAATTTTACTGTTTGCCATAAATGAAAAACCCCACCAAATCATTCCTCTGATTGAGGTTCTGAAGCTCTGTTTATGGCTGCAAAGTGATTTGATACAAAAAAATTACACATTTTGAGTTATTATATCACCCAGAAATTTGATGCCACTTAACTATGTAATTTTCAGAAATGATATAAAACCACTGCAGAAAAATATTCAGGGAAGCCCAAAAGACCTCTTTTTATCTTTTTTTATGGGTCTAAAATGAGAACTCGCAGAGATCCTTGCTCTGTATGTGAAGGCTGAACTGCCACCTCGGGAGCTTTATTAATATGTATGTAAATATGATCTGGTTAGATCCTGTGTTTCTGTGTCTTTTCACAAGGTGGAGCGGCTAAGTAAGCCGATCAGATCAACGCCCTGTGTTTTGTTTTTGTTTTTCTTTTCTTCCCAAGAAGCAACATTTAAAGATTCAAAGGGAATGAAGAGAGCAGCCTCATTTCTGTCAAGATTGTCTCAAACACCCTTCCTTCCTTCCTTCCTTCCTTCCTTCCTTCCTTCCTTCCTTCCTTCCTTCCTTCCTTCCTTCCTTCCTTCCTTCCTTCCTTCCTTCCTTCCTTCCTTCCTTCCTTCCTTCCTTCCTTCCTTCCTTCCTTCCTTCCCTCTCTTCCCTCTCTCCTCAACTCCCAGATCTGTATCAAAAACAATTTACTTCGAACTTAGCATGAGCTTTCTCAGTAAAGACTAGGAAAAAACTAAAATCACATCACACAGAATTCGAGGCATCAATTTTTCTTCCACTGAAAAGTTATTTGAGCAAATGGGGAGAAAGTGGAAATGCATTCAAAATGTGTCCAAGTGACACATCAAGCTTATCCTCCATGAAGATATTGGGACTTCGTCTTTACACTGAAGCCACTGTTATTTACGTATCTATATCCGTGCCAAATTTTAGCTAAAGTCATTGCACAATTTCAAAAAAAAGAGAAACCCAGAAGCTGAACATGTGTGTGCAGAGAGTTCTTGACTCAGCATGCCTTGTTGTATATAGGATAAAATGGAATATTTAATATCATATTAGCTTGTTTTCCCCTATGATAAAGATGGTGTTTCTAGATGAGAACTCCTCAAATCCCTGGTATATTATAAAGACAGAAAAGATGATTACCTTAATACAAGTTATTTTGTGCATGAGAGTGCTTTTTTCCCCCTAATTTAAGACAAGGGACAACAACACCTTTAAAGCTAGCGAAAAGCTTGCTCTCTTTTTGCAGGCTATGCTCCCGTTTTGCCTGTTTTACTCTTTCTCTGGGGGATTTTTTTGGTGGTGGTGGTTTGTTTGTTTTGGTTGGGGTTTTGGGGGGGGTGGGTGGGGAGGTGTTGTGATGGGGAGCCGCGGCCCCCGGTTTGCAGGCCGGCGCTGGGCCGCAGCCCCCCGGGCGGCGGAGCGGGGGGCCGGGGGCAGAGCCCCTCCGTTCCCGGCGGCGGGCGCTCAGCACGGCCCCGCAGCCCGGGACAAAGCGGGGCGATGTCGGGGGCCGCCGCCGCCGCCCGGGGCAGCCCCCGGGGACCCCGGCCCCTCTTGCGGGGCTGCTGCCACCGGCTGCGGCGAGGGGCGGGGGGGGAGAGCCACAAGCGCGGGGCCAGCTGCAGATGGAGGCGGGTCGAGGGATAGGTCAAGGTTAGAAAGAGCTTGCTATTGATCTGGCTTTGAACGCGAGACAGGGAGAGCAGAGAGACTAAAGGGGGAGCTGTGAGACAAGACATTAACAGCTTTCAGTGCTAATGATCACAAGTGCCAGACAGGGGAGGAAAGAGGAGACTGAGAAATCACTTTGGAATTTTTTTTTTTTTTTTTTTTTTTACCCCTATTGGGATGTATTTTCGGAGGAGGAGGAGGCGGCAGGCGGGGGGCTCACCCCCCGCAGCCCTGCCCTCAGCCGATGAGGCGGTGCGGGCGGGAGGGGGCTCCGCCGGCCCCGCCGACCCAGGCAGCCGGGGCGCCCGCCTGGTCAATCATTGCCGGCCCTTATCTCCTGCTCCCTGTGCCCACTGGAAGACACTGGTTAATCAACAGATGATGCCCAGTAACTTCGCGATAAGCGGCTCTCCGAAGGGGTGCAGCTTCCTGCAGCGTTCTGAGAAATGACCGCCGCCGCTGCGAGCCGGACTTTGCACCCCCGAGGGTGTCAAGCGACACCCCACAACCCCCCCGTGGCCGCGGCCGCAGCCTCGCGTAGTGGCCCCGGGTCCGGGCCGCGCTTTCCACGGCGGGCACAGACACACAAAGGCCCTCGGCCTCGCCAGCCGGGAGCAGAGGAGGGACCAGAGTGGGGGCGAGGAGCGAGGGCAGCCCCCATCCCCCCTGGCCTGGCCGGGCACCCCGCCCCGCGGGTGCGGAGGCCAGTGGAGGGGAGACCCGTCCCTCCGCCCCCCCGCCTCCCGACCCCCGTCCCTGCCGCCTGGGACAGCGCTGCCCCGCAGGGCCGGCCCCGGGGGCACCCCCCGCCCTCCCCTGCCCGGCGGCGCGGAGCCCCTGCCATCACCGCGCTCGTTTTTGTTCGCAGGACCCTGCAAAACTGAACCAAAACACACGGCGAAGAATCTGAACAGCTTAAGCGCCGTTAAATGTCTTTGACGTGTTTGCCGTGCGTTAAGGGAGGCGGAGGGCTGAGCCGGGGCAGAGGAGGGCACTGCCGGGCTGGCCCGGCGCCCACCGCCCGGGCTGGGAGCTGGGGGGGGCGCGGCTGCCCTCGGCGTGCGGTCGGGCCAGGCTCCGGGGGGCCGGGGGCTGGCAGCGCCGAAATGCGAGCTGTGAGCGGGCGGACGGGTGTGGGGAGGAAAAGGCAGATTTGCTGGAGGAGGCGAGAGCGATGCTGTTTAGCCAAATTCGACTCAAAGCTGATTTAAGGGCACCGAGATGAATTCTGCTACACCACCCCCCACCCCCCACCCCCCCCCCCAAGGGCTCTCATGCCATTTAATAAAAAAAAAAAATTCATTTAACGTGGAAAGTAAATGACACGAGTGCAGAGCGGCTCTTCTGGCGTGCTCCGGGTGGAGGCTGGGTTTCTTGGGTTTCTGCTCCATCTGCCTTGCAGCCCCCAGCCCTCCCCCTCTCCCCATTCTCCTCGCCCTGTCCAGACCTGGTGCTGAAAAGCTGTTTGCACCGAACAATTTCCTTGTCTGGGGAGAAGGGGGGGGAATGGCAGGAGACGGGCTGGGAGAGCGGAGGTAGAGGGGAAAAAGTTGGTTTCCAAGAATCTCCCAAGTTAGCAGCGCACACAGTTGCGGGCATTTACCTGCGTGTGAAATAGGAGGACAAGTGCACCGAGATGCGGTCCCTGGGAGCTCGGCGTCTCTCGATTCGTGGCTGAGACTTAATTCCTCCGAGGAAAAATCCTCTCTGCCAGGATTTTAAGGGAAGGGGGGTAGGGGGGTGGGAGAAGAAGGTCGGAGCGTGTGTGCGTGTGCGGATCGGGTGTGCGCGCGTGTCCCGCTACCATCACACTTCGGGTAGGGAGAGAGGAGGGAGAAAAAAAAAAAAAATCCTCTCCCCAACCCACACAGATATTTGTGTTGTTGTAAAACTGTTTGAAAGAAATGCAAGGGGAACGAGGAGCTGCGGCGGCGCCTGGAAGGAAGAGCAGCCCGAGCCCCCTCGGGAGCGGCCGCTCCCGGGCGCGGACGACGGGGCGCGGAGCACGACCCAGCGCCGAGCCCGGACGGCGGAGACTGGCCGCCGCGATGAGTAACGGCGAGGCGGCGGCACCGGCGGGCAGCGCGCCGCAGCCTCCCGCCCGCCCGCCCGCGCCTCCCCCGGCCGCCGGCCGCGGAGCCCGGCGCAGCGCAGCGCGGCCCCCGGCAGCCGCCCCAGCCGCCCCCTCCGCGGCCGGCCCCGGGCTCGGGGAAGTTTGGCCGTGCGGGAGGATGGGGATTTATTCCTTCGAACCCCCCCCGCCCCCCCTCCCCGCCCGCCGCTCCGCGGGGCCGCCGGCACTCCGCGTACAAAGCAGCGCTGCATCAAGCCCGGAGCGCGCCCCAGCCCTGCATGTGCTTTAGTTTGTGTGCGGGTGTGGGTGCGCGGGTGCGGGTGTGGGTGCGGGTGTGTGTGTGTGTGCGAGTGGCGTTTCTTGTTCTCTTGCAGGGTACAATGTTAAAAAGCCACCGCTAGTCGCCCCCAGTGCTCCTACTCTCTGGGTCTTTTTGTCTCTAGTGCAGATTAAACGTCACGTCCGCACTTGAACTTGAATTTTATCCCATTGTACAGAGGCAGCCCCAGCCATAGAGAGACAGAGCGCTCCCAGAGAACCAGGACTCCGCCATCTTCACATTGCAATATATAATAGTAATAGCCAGCACCAGCCCAGCTGCACTGGGGGCTTCCTTCCTTCCAGTCCCAGTGCCAGGCGAGGGGGGAAGAGTGCAAAGTGGTGCAGGAGCACTGGCAATCCAAAAGCACCAGGGCAAAGCAGTGCCACTTGAACTGGGAAAGAGGAGACACAGTTTTGGCTACCCATTTTCAAAAAAATTCTCTCTATATATCTACCCATCAAGGGTCAATCTCTGAAAAACATTTTTTTTTTTTTTTTGGCAATTTTTGCGTGTGGGGGCAATCCCAATTTTAGTACTTTTCTTGATATTCCTGCCTTTTTTTTTTTTCCTTTTTTCAATTTTTATTTTTTTTTCTTTTTTTACCCTCCTGGTGGAAAAGCGCACTTGCCAATTTGCCAAGCACTCTGGAAAGAGGGAAAGAGAAAAGTGTCACTGGCGGTGCATATCCTCCTAAGTTCAAGAAGAGATCTGGAAGTCCAAGTGGCAGAAGCAGTGGAGAAAAGGCAGAGTGTGTGAAAGAGAGAAAAAAAGAGCGAGAAAGAGATTTTCATTATGATGATGATGATGATGATTTTTAATTGAGAAGGGATCCCATCCAGTGCACCACAGCAGCAACAAAAAGGAGGCTTTTTTTTTTTCTTTTTTTTTTTTTTTTTTTTTTGAAAGAAGAAGAACTCGGTAAAGAAGAAGAAGGAGGAAAAAAAAAGGAGGAGGATCGACCCCCCCCAACACATCTCCCCAAACCAGTGCAGCTCTCCAGGCGATGCCAGTGTAAATGCCAGGGCAATGTCCCGTCGCAAGCAGGGAAACCCGCAGCACTTGTCACAAAGAGAGATTATCACACGTAAGTTTGAACTTGGAACCAGACCGAGCCGAAATCGAGGAGCAAAATTAGGGAAGGGGAGGAAGCGGTTGGGGAGGGGGGGGGGCGGGGGGGGGGGGGGGGAGACTCCAGGAGCAACCAAAGCTGGTAAATGACTTCAGAGAGAGGGAGAGGAGAAGGGAATTAAAGAGGGGAGGGGGGTGTGTGGCTAGGGGGGATGGGCTGGGGGTGGAGGGGGGGAGAAGCCCGAAGTTTGCTGCGCGTTTTCGCGGCGGTGCGGAGGTGAGGCGGGCAGGCAGGCGGCGTGCGGCGGGGAGAGCGCGGCGCGGCGCGGGGCGGCGGGGGCTCCCCCGGGCAGCGGGTGCGTGTGCGGGGGGCGGCGGAGCGGGGCGCGCCGCTCCGGGCCGGGCCGGGTCGGGCCACCCCGCCGGGGCTCCGCCGCTCGCCCCCGGCCCCTCGCTCCTCGGTCCCGGCTCCGGGGGCAGCGCGGAGCGGTGGGAAAAGTTGGCCGAGCGCCTTGCCACGGCGTGACGGCCGGGCCGGGCGGGGGGGATCAAGGTGGGCAGCGAGCGGGGGGAGGAGGCCGGGGGCACGGGACGGGAAGCACATGGAGGCGGGGGCCGGACGGGGCAGCGCGGGCCGGCAGCGGCGGGCGCCGAGCCCCCCCCGCCGCCGGGACGCGGGGCAGGTAGATGGGCAGGCTGCACCCTGCCCGCCCCAGGTGCATCGCCGGCGGGGGGATAGCTCCTCCAAAGCGGGGGCTGGGGGGAGGCAGGACAGCTCGGCTGGGGCTAGAGGCAGGGGCTGCCGGGGGCGGGCGGGGGTGTCTGCCGGTGGCGGGGGGCGCGGGGAGAGCCGAGGCGGGGGATGGGACTGGGGGGCAGTAGATGTGGGCCGGCAGCGGCACCGGCTCCGGTGCCGGAGCGGCGGCTGCACTTTGCCGAAGCTCTCATTGTGAAATGAAAACACGCACATATTCCCAACCCCCCCGCCCCCGAAAAAAAAAAAAAAAAAGGAAGGGAAGGATAAAACGGGGGGAAGGAAGGAGGCGCCCCCTCCTCTAGCTCCAGCATCCCCCCTCCTCTTTCTTCCCACCCCTGAAGCCCCGGGAGAGGGGCGAGCGCCTGCAGGCAGAGTCGGGGGCCGGTCCCCGCGCCAGGCGCTCCGCTCCGCCGCTCCTGTCCCCGCGGGGCTTGTGCCGCGGGGGGGGGCGGGGGGGGGCGGTGTGGAGTTTGGAGGGGGGGGCGCTTCCCGGGACGAGGGTCCCTAACGCTCCCCGCTGCTCCGCCGCCACCGGGGCACGGGGAGAGTGGGGGGTGTCAGGGGGGTCCCCATTTCCCCCCTATAGCATCGGACCCGTTGGGGGGGGCTGCTAGAAAATGCCCGGCGCGCCGTGGTGAGGTTGGGGGGCGGAGGCCGGGATGGGGTCCCGCCACCCGCCGGGAAGGCCGGTCGGACACCACCCCCCCCCAAGACGGGTCCGCAAGTTGCTGTGCTGCGGGGGGCGGCGGCGCGCACATAGCCAGCCCGGGGCTGAGCCTGAGCCGCGGCGGATCCGAATATTTATGTTGAGATTTTAAAGAATTTAAATAAATAAATAAAATATTCCCCCGGCTTCTCTCCCCTCCCCTGAAAGCCAAGAATAGGAGCCATCTGCCAGGAGCATTTGGTGCTTGCGAGCTCCTCTCTTTCTTTGTTACCGGTGATAAATTTCTGTTTGTAAGATTTCCTTGGGAATCGATACATGTATGTGTGTATAATTTTTCCACCTCTTGTGAGATTTTTTTTCTTTTCGTAGCGGAGGGTTGTGGGGGGACGGCTTGGATCCCGAAATTTCAATTTCTTTCGCTCTGTCTTTCCCCCTTTTTTTTAAATTTTTTTTTTTTTTTTGTGTGCGCCTTTATTTTTTAACCCGTTCCTCTCTCCTACCCCCCCCCCCCCCCCCCCCCCCCCCAGCCCATCAGCTGGTGAAACACAAATGAAGATGCATCTGGTATTCATCGCTTTCTGGGGGGATTGCTTTTAATTCATTGTTATTTTGGAGTCAGATTTGCATCACCATAAAAGGTGGATTGCCCCCCTCCTCAACTCCCTCCCCTTCGTTAATTGCATTTTTGTTTTTAGCCATCCGCTTTGGAAAATGCGTTTCCCTTTTTTGTTGGTGGCTTCTTAATTTTTTTTTTAATTTTTTTTTTTTTTTAAGAAAAAGCATCAACAACCTAACCCCTCTAAATCGCCCTGTGCAATTTCTCCCACTTCTTTTCTGTCTCAATTGCGAGGAGATGTGGGGTGTTGAAAGGGGGTGTGCGGAAAATATGGTTTGTTGCGCACGTCTGAATTTGTTTAAAGGGGTGAAACATTTCTTGTTGCTGTTGCTGCTGGGGGGGGAGGTGGGGTGGCGAAGAGAGCCAGGTAGGTTTGTTCTTCCAATTTGATCTCCTTTTCTGATCGCTTTACTTGAAAGTAAATAATGAGGCAGGAGAGCATGAAAAGGTGCCGAGGAGCTGGGTGTACAATGGGTTTAGCCGGGAGGCTGGGGAGGAATGGAGAGCAGAGCGGTACGCAGCTTCCCTCCCTCCCCTCTTGTATTTATCTATCTCTCCATCCTGAGGAAGCTGGCGGAGAAATCAGGCTGCATACTGAACAGTGGCAGAAAAAAATGAAGGTATCCAGGGGAGGAGGGGGTGGGAGCCGGGGGGGGGCTGCGGCTGGGGCTGGGGTTGGGGCTGGGGGAGCAGAAAGCGCAGGCATTTCAGCGCACAGGCGCTGAGCCTCAGCTGCAGGCTGGCAGGAGAGGGTTTCGCAATCCCCGCACTCCTCGGGAAGGTGTCATCCGTGGGGTAAAAGCAGCCAGGGAGACTGTCCTCTGTAAGGGGGAGTTTGGGAAAGTAGCAGGCAAGGGAATGGCGAACCAAAACACTTACAACAAAATAAAGCCAACCTCGAGCCAAGCCTTCAAAGCCGGGATGAATTGGTACCGTTTTCAGAAATTTTGCATTTATGTCATGCTTAGCTTGGGCTTTTTTCCCCCCTCTCTCTCTCTCTCTCTCCCTTTTTGGCATCTGTCAGGAGAGTTGCATTTCAGGATGGATTGGAGCGTCTGTGCCAGGCAAGGAAAGAGAGATTGGGAGAGAGATGGGGAGAGAGAGAGAGAGAGAGAAGGGTTTTCTGACACTGCTCAGCTGGAGTTTATTGGGTTTCATGCTCTTGGTGTTCGGAGAAACGTTTAGATCCTGAGTGTAAGACAAACAAACAAACACAAAAAGCAGAGTGGCTGCAATGTAGTTGTGCTCCAGACTTGCAGCGTCTCATTAGCACTGTGATCTTTAAGGCTGCAAAACGGAGTGGCCTGCTTGTCCTTGCCAGGCTCACCCAGGCAGCCTTGTAATTGATGCGTGTGCAGGACAAAAAGAGGGGCAACACTTGGAGTGGAAAGAGCAGCTCTGCACCTTTCTTCAGTGGTGGTGGACAGAACAAACTTGGTAGCCAAGCTCACTTATAAGGGTGGACAAAGCAAAAGAGGCGATTATGTAGAGAAGAGGAGGCTGAGCTGCTCTGTGCAAAGAAACGTTATTTTAGTTTGGTTCAAATTGCTGATTTTCCAGCTTAAGATCTTTTTTTAACTTGAGAAATCTGTTTTCAAACTAGCCCTGCATTTTGCATTTGAAGGAAATGTGAAAGGCGAGAGCATGTGAAAAGCTCGCTTGTAGCAGTTTTGCAGAAGGCGGCAAAGCAAGAACATTTCTATAGAGCAGCAGCAAAGATTGGGAGGGAAAGGCACAGTAAAATCATACAATTCCAGGTAGAGAACCAGGTTTCCCAAGGAGGCTCTCAGTACCTGGTCAACAGGTTCCCTAGGAAGAGTAATAATTTCCTTTATTGCTTTGTATTTGCTCGTAGTTATTAAAAATGATAATAAAAAACCCTATGAATTTTTGCATGTCAAAGTTTTGCAATTGCTTCAAGAAGCTTCTCTTAAAATGCATTTAGGTTTAGTGCAATTAATGCACTTTTCCTACAGAAACCTCCCCATGCCAGTGTATTAATCAACTAATATGAAAAAGATGTAAACTGTGACCGAAGAATTAAAGAGGAAATTATTGTTACTTTAGAGATGTCTGACTTTTTCATAAGACCCACATAGTTGTGCACAGAAAAGCTTAACGTGCTTTTAAAAGACATTACATGAGTTGGATTTAAATAGGACAGGAAAAAAAAAAAGGAGGTTGTATGCCGTTGACTTCCAGGTTGCCTTTCATTTGAATATATTTGTACTTGATTTACAAGCTAAAAAAAAAAAAACCAAGCCAACAAAAAAACCCTAGCACATTTTCATAGTTTCTGGTCTTCTGAAATATTTTTTAAAAAACGGTGCAGAGTAACTAGATTGTGGATCTAGGTTGTTCCGTCCTTGTTGGTTGATGTGCTCAGTGGCTTAAATAGATCTACAGCAGGTGAGAAATCATTTTGCATTTTTTCGCTGGTCGGCAGATGCAGAGCATATTTTGTCAGGCTTATCTAAATATTGAGAAATAAAAGTCTTAAGGATTTTACAACCTGGCTGCCTTTTTAATAGTAATGGTTGGAGCCCTTGTCTTGCGCAAAACGTATGTTTCTCTGCAGAACAAAGGGTTGTCTTGTGGCATATTTGACAATAATTATGACTTAGAGGAGTGTGCGCTCGTAGAAGTAGTACAAATTATTGATATACTGACTTCAGATGACACCTCTTCAGCAGCTCTTCCCAGGGCTGAGCTTGCTCCTCGCAAACCCCTTCGCTTCAAAAATGCCTCGCACAAGGTGTTCGCTTCTCTTCCACATTTCCTACCAGTATTGCTTTGCGCTCCGTGTTATTGATGGAAAATACTTTCCAAAATAAAGTTTGCTGGCTTTTCAGTTGCCTCGCAAGCTTGCCTTGTGCCCCCGGCTGGAAGTGGCGGGTGTTGACGACTAGGGGGAGCTCATAGCCTGTATCATGGCCGGGCTGGCTGCGGCCCCGCCGGCGCTGCTGCGCGGGATGCGCTACCCCAGGAAACAGCAGCCGCAGCTCAGACAGTTCACGTTGCTGCAAAGTGTTTTCACTGTAAAGTTGTAGTATTGATTTTCATGCGAAGATCTATAGAGCGCTAGCTGAGAGGGGCTGCGAGCGAGACAAATCTATTTTTAGCTAAATCATGGCTGATTAATTGACTCGGGCGGACAGGAGTTTTTAATTAAAATTAGTTTTTAACGGTGCCTTTTATTGTCAACATACAGTGTTTAAATTCTCGATTTGTTGTTGTAAGATAGCGATCGGGGTAATGATACCTGTACATGAGAGAGTCTCTGTGCGTATGTGGGGGGAAACCCACGGAGATCTGTTTGTTTGTTCCAGGGGACGTAAAAACACATAGCGAGGAAGCTGGAGTTCTAGGGGAAGGTGTGTACAGCAATAAAGCAGACATACATGTACATAATGTGGCGTTGATTACATGTCAGAAAGCCACATGTCCCCCCCCCCCGAGGATTTGTTTGATATTAATCGTTTACTGTACTTTGATCCTCAGGTCCTTGTAGCAAAAAATCTGAGAGTTCCCGCAAATGAAAATAAGCATTTTTTTCCTCGAGAAATAAACTCAAAATCACATGTAGAAGTTGCTGCTGAG
Source organism: Athene noctua (assembly GCF_965140245.1). Classification (NCBI taxonomy): domain Eukaryota; kingdom Metazoa; phylum Chordata; class Aves; order Strigiformes; family Strigidae; genus Athene; species Athene noctua. The sequence continues at coordinate 38,823,339 of NC_134042.1, read as the reverse complement.
CAGCTCAGAGACTGCTCCGCTGGGCTTGTGCTGTTCTCTGCTGCAGCCGGCTTGCCTGTCGTGGATGGACTTTAGCGGGACGCTTTCTTGCCCAGACATAATTTCATGGTGTACACATGGGCAGCTTTGATCAGCGAATGTTTATTTATCAAGTTATGGTATTGTTAACATAGCACAAGCATCTTTTTATTTTCAGGGTGCAATATGTGGATGGAGGTTATCCCGCGACAGGAAAGCACGCTTTATTCTAACCTGAAAGAGAAGTAAATTAGGTCAGACAAAAGATCAGGGCTGTCATCAGCTGTACAAAAACCCTTCACTCTTGGGTAGAGGGGGCCAGCAATTTATCTGATGATTTCTCTACTTCATTTAATGTTTGAATTGAGCTAGTTGGAAGCATATAGACAGCAGCCAGCTCATTTGACAGACCGGTAAGCTGAAGAGCAGAGTTCCCCAGGCTGCTGCTGATGTTGGTGTTCCCCAGCCATGGGGAAAACCTTCCCTTCTCCCCTCCTGAAACCTCAGACTTTACCAACTGTTACTTTCCTTCCATTCCAGAACTGTTCATTTTTACCAAGAGAAACAACGACCCCGCTCTTCTCGTCCCTCTCACCTCTGCACACCCAGTGCACACACACACACGCGCCCCTTCCTCCTGCTCCCTCCTCTGCCTCCCACCCGTCCCGCTCCCCAGGTTGAAGCCCGCGGAGAAGTCTCCCTGTGGAGACCTGCTACCCCAAAATGTCTCTCTGCCTCCTTGCTGGAGCGCTTCCTTCTCTTTGGTCGCAGTTTGGTTTCTTCAGGGCAGTGTTGCAGTTGTCGGTTGAATTTGGTGTCCCCTCGGTAGCCTCCAGGGAAGGCATGCAGAAAAATAAATGGGCGCTGGGGGTTACCGCCTGCTTTAAACTTAGTGATGCCATAAAAGCAGTTGGTGAAGCATCAGCATTGGCTGGAGACGGATTTATATATATGTATCTTTTTAATGAGGGAGAGAAAAGACATCAATAACTGCGTGCATTGATAAATGCATGATTCATTCAGCCACTCTTACTACAGCACCTTCCTCTTTCGTGTTTATTTACTTTCTTAAAATGTATCTGGGCAGGCTGCACACCATTCCTCGGCACCCACGGTTACAGGCTCAGAAGCAGTTGTGTGTTCAGCTCCTGAACATCAGTTAAATTTGCTCGCTGTCTGCCCTCCCTCCTGAAAAGCTGTTGCTTGCTTGGTACTGTAGACCCTTGCTGGAGCTTTAAGTACCAGCTGCTTTTTTTTTTTTTTTTTTTTTTTTCAAAGGATATATAAAAAATGCCTAAAGCAGGCTATTCGAAAACAAATTAAAGCAGAGGGACACACTTCATGCGTTGCAGGCACGCGCCAGTAGAAGGGGGTTAGAAGAATATCATCATTTTACTGGCAAAAGTGACACCAGATCGGGGATTTGATTAATGGTGCAGCATTCACAGGGACTTAGTTCTGTAGTTTTGACATATGCAAGTCTTTTGTGTAGTTGCCTCAGTGCAAGAAATTCCGCTTTTTTTTTTTTTTTTTTTTTTCCTGGAGCAGCTGATAATTTGTGTGTGTGCTGGATATGCCCAAGGTACTTTCCAAAGACTAAGCACTAGACAGCATAGTATAAAAAAGGAATCCAAAGTTAAGGGAGAGGAAAAAAACACACTGGTTTACTTAACTTTTTTATGACCCCTTTTACTAAGCCACTGGAAGAAGCCATAAATTTGCTGAATGTTATAATGAATATGCTCCAATGAAAGTAAAAAAAAAAAAAAAGCTTAAGAAAATTGTATATGAGCAACAGTGTGCTATACACAATTGAGAAACACAGTCTCTTTTGAGCCTGGTATTTAAGAAAAGAACAGAGCTGTTGTGTGTTTAATACATGTTCAAAACTAATTACTTAATTTTGATCATGCCTTTTAAATCCTTGGGTAAGAATCTGCTTCCAACATCCTTTTCTGCGCCAGTTGAAAGCCTGTACCCAAATACAGCTCCTTCTCCTTTTGTGGCACCAAACGCTCCTTTCTCTCCTTGGTTGTCGTTTAGTTTTAAATAAAACAAACGTATTCACAGGGGAACAAAGAATGCTTTTATATCACATCATCGCATCCCATTTTATCTGCGGAGATTTACAGCTTCTGCAGTCTATAGAAGAGCCTATGCATTTTCCGCTCTCAAAAGCAGTAAATATTTTTTTATGAACGCATAGTTTACTTAAGAGGAGACACGCCACTCCCTTCGCTAACGCTGCACATAGTTTCTGATGAAACAACATCCGACGAATGTTGGAGATCCGCGCGGATCCCGGGATGCTCTTGGCTTTTGTTCCGCTCGGGTCCGGCGCGGTGCCTGTGGCGTCTCCCCGCGCCTGTCCCCGGCCCCCCGGCGCTTCCCGCCTCGCTCCGCCTCAGGTGCGCGCGGAGGCTCCGCCGCTCTCCCACCCGTTCGCGCTGCTTCTGCCGCGGGGCTCCGCCGCGCCGCGCCCCGGGGCCGGCGGCTCCTCCACGGGGCGGCCGGGCGCGGGGACGGCTGAGGCGGGGCAGCCAAACGGCTCACGGCCCCTCGCCCCCTCCCCCGCTGGCTCCGGCCCCGCTCGGCCCCGCTCCCCTCGCCGTCGGTGCCCGGCGGGCGGCCCGGCGGGGCGGTGGCGGGCTCCGTCCGGCCGCTGCGGGCGGAGTGGTGGGCAGAGCGCCCCGGCCCGGCCCGGCCCGGCCCCCGGCGGCGCGCGGCGGAGGCTCGCGCGGCTCCCGCCGCCTTTGTGCCGTTCGCACGTGCCGGGGGGTCGCAGGGGAGGTGAGGCCGAGCGGCGGCGGCCCCGCCAGGCCGCCTCTTCCGGGGCCAGCTCGGCCTCGGACTTCTATCCAGGGAAAAAAAAAAAGAACCGACCCCCAAACTACAGACAATTGTTTTTCAGCCCTCAGAAAAATGAAAAATTGGTGTCAGATAAGCGGCGCCTGGTACCGCTGTGTGCGACGCTGCTGCGGTGTGTAGGCACAGGCTCAGCTCTGCACCTTGCAGCTGCTGGGAGCTGCGGGGGGCTCTGGAAACAGGTTATTGATAAACTTCGACGGCAAGGAGCTGCTGTGCCCGCTTCGAGCAGCGCGAGTCTTTGTGCAGCGAGGATCCTGACACCGATCTCGGCGATAACCCAGCCAGAGAGCGTGTGATACGAGCTATTTCCGTTAAGCATGTTGATGTTACAGTAAATGTGACATGTGGGTGTTGATTGAAGGGACATCGTTTTCAGGCCTGCTTTGGGCCGACACCCTGATGAGCGAGTCACTTCTTTGTGCTCACTCCCCAACTAGGCTGAGCACTTTTCTGGATGTGCCTTCACGACAGCAGCGACTGTGCGTGGAGAGCGGCACGCTCGGTGCACTGCGCCACGCTTGTGGGCGTCTTCCCGTGCCTGGGTGCCAGGAGCCGTGTCCCCCGTGGCAGGCCCTGGGCAGCCCCAGCTTGTCCCAGGGACAGGTGGCCCAGGGGTAGCCCGTACTTCACCCCCCAGGTGGGCACAGGGGTGGGCGGTGGCTGTGGTGGCGTGCTGGGGCCGGCAGGGCACCCAGCAGCACCTCTGCAGTGAAGGCGCTGCCAGGGCTCGTCCTTAACCACCCCCTTATCAATTTGTGCAGAAACCAACCGTGGAGGGGAGCTTTCACATGCAGTGCTTTGGCCTGGCACCAAACTGTTTCCTCTTCCCCCTTTCTCTGCCTCCTTTTGATACTGCGGGACAGGAAAAATAGGGAAAAGAATAGGTTGGCAACTTTTAGATCCCTTCTCACCTTGATTCTGCTGTGCAATAAAAAGGCAAGAAAATAGACTACCGCTGCCTGGACTCAGCCTCACCCCAAACCCTGTGAACAAGCATCCACAGTTCTGTCCTTTGAGGCCTTGGAAATGATTTTTAGTAAGTCTTTTTCACTATTAATGGGTATGATTTTGAGACATCTGACAAGCAGAAAGTAGTTAGCATGTGCATTCGCTTTAATACTGGGCATGAGAGTATTGTTTGCATGGGGCACATATGCTCTAATGATGTCACCACGCTGAAGGAGAAGCGCTGGTGGTTTTCTGACAGTGCCTTTATGGAATTAAGGAGTTTGTCCACTGTATTTTGGTGTGGGAGGCAGCCAGAGAGCTTGGAGATGCTGCTTAGAGTCCAGCCAGCAAGTGTAATGCTTCTCAAAGTAAAGCACATGATTTATATTGTCCGGTTGCATTCATTTCATGAAGCCATTGGATAAAAAGTGTCACATCCCCATACATCGCCTGTCCCCGACTCACTGTGCTCCCTAGTCAGGCAATGTCAAGGCAGTCCTCTTCAGAGGAATCTCTGGATGCAGGGAAAATTCAGGACACACCTTAACACACCTGGAAGAACCAGGGCATGAGTCCTGGCTGGAAATAGCTCGTTTGCATTATTTTTCCTTTTCCCACGTAAAGGAGATGAAATGTTTTCCATTTTCCTTTTTTTGTGTGGCTTGATTCCTCCTTCTCAAAAAAAAAAAAAGAAATTAATTTTAAATAAATTCTGGTGAGGAAACACCCTCCTCCCCCTAAACCCAGCTACCAACAAACAGCAATAAAACCACAGAGTTAAATTCAAATAATGTGAAGCGACTCATTTGAAACCCACAGACACAAGTGGAGTCAGAATTTAAGATTGAGACTGGCCTAAATTGCCCCATTGGTATTAAAGGACTCCTTAAACAGCCTAAGATCTTGGCTGTTGTGTTAACCAGGCATGACCCAATGCGTTATGGGCTGGACTTGCAGGCTTTTTTCTCTTTTCCTTTGTGGGTTTTAAATCTCTCCTGTAATGTTACTTGAATGTAGGTTTTTAATGGCTTAATTGAGTTGTCAATAGGAAGCCTTTTCTTTTTTTTATTCTGAGTTTAAAAAAAAAAAAAGGCAAATTGACATGGATAAAATGCGTTTGAAGATCTATTCAGTATTTTGTTTTTCAGTCTTTTATGTCTGTTTTCCATGTCCCGAATAAGGGGATGTAATACAGCTTCTGCATTGTTGGGTGTATGGCTGGTATCATGCTTGATGATTTATTAAGCTCAAATCAGAAATAGAGTCAAGTAAAAAATCTTTTGATAGTTTGAAACCCAATTACTACTGATCACGAGGGCTCGGCGTACCAAGAAAACGAAAAGCTGATTTTCGGTAATGTGACGACTGCCAAAATATGAAGGAATACCAGATGTTATTTTTAAAAAGTGCCATTGCAGAGTCTTTGGAAAGAGAGAGTGAGCGAGTGTAAGTGAATAGGCATATGTGGATTTAACTAATATTCAAATGAAGTGTAGAGCTGAAGAGAAAGAATTCGCAACAGTTTAGCTGTTCAAACCTCCTTCGTGTTTCCACAGACGCTTGGTCAGGACCCTTATCAAATGCAGCAGTTTTGGTATATTTTCTGGAGAGCACAATTTAAATTGAAGGCAAAAAAAAAAAAGATCCTCGCATCAAAAAGATAATAAAGTTGAGATCTGTGATTTTCTTTTTATTTGTTACATACATATAAATGCCAAAATTCAACCTTTGTAATTTAAGAGACAGACTTTAACCTGAAGGCTTTACAGGAATTTTAGGTGAAGCTAGTAACAAGCATTTTCCCCCTTTGCCACCTTTTTTCCTTGTGACCCTGGGTTCAGTTACTGTTTTTGTGTTGTCTTTTCCAGCTCTTTGTCCCATCTCCTGTGTGTGTATCCGCATGTCTGTGTGTGCTTCTCTCTATGGTTGTTTTTTTTTTAATATTTTGACACACTGCTCCCCCTTAATAGGAATTCTTCCTAGAAATAGCACACACATTTCTAAAGGACTCTTTTCACAGTCCTTTTCTTCTGGCTCTAAAATGATGTATATGTAATTGGTAATTAAAGGTGCAAGCTCTCTTCAATATAAACAATATTGCTCAATGTTAGATCATTAAAGGGAACTGCAGCACCAAATAATTACCTTTTGCATCGTGACATGCTGTTCGCAGGCATCCGCTCCCTTCCCAGCAGTCCCTGTTCAGCGCAGGGTTGTGGTTACATTTTCACTAAGGCAAGAAGGTGTCTTTTCATGATATACATTGGTGAATTAATGATGTAGTAATGTCTTCAAACTCCTTTTAAACTTAGATTAAGGGGAAAAAAAGTGATCTGTGGTTTTCAGAACGAGTATTGTGCTGTGTATTTGGTAATCTTGGTGTGAGCTAGGAAACTAAAGCCTTCCCGTGCCCATCGTCCGCTCCAGTAGGATGGTCTGTGCTCAGCACTCCTCTGAGGTTCCTGTCCTTTTCTGCTCTCGCTGGTGCTGCTGCTGCTCTCTGCTTCACTGTTAGTGAGCTCTGATGCAACTTGTAATACAGCTGGTAGATACACCGATCAATTATTTATTCTGGAAGGTGAAAGGGGGGGGCGATTCTTTTTTCTAAACTGCCTTTTTCAAGGCTCAACCATTTTTGTTGCCAGGTGATAATAATTTCTATTTCTTGTCCCTTTCCTATGTGGTTGGTTTTTTGTTTGTTTGTTTGTTGTTTTTTGTTTTTTTTTTTTTTTTTTCCCCAATTTGCTGAAGAGTGGAACAAAACTCCTTTCATTTTTGGCCAGGAGGTGAATCCAGATCTGGATTATAACATCTGTTTATCTGAGTCTTACTTCTTTGAGATATTTGTGCGAATCGCTTTCCCCAGGAAATCCATAAGCAAACTGCTCAGGCTAATAGAGAACATTTTTCTTCCTATTCCTTTAATCCTGATTCGATTAGAGGTCTCACTCACTGATTTACATACTGTTAGTTCTTCTGTTTTGTTCAGCCCAAATCCTATAGTCCTTGCAGAGGCAAAACAGCCTTAGGCAAAAGTCAGTCGAAATTTTGCCTGAGTAAAGACCAAGGTTTGTATGATTTGGCAGTTACACGGCAGAACAAGAGAAAACAAACCAAAAAACATGTTTTGCCCCAGAAATGGATTGTGATCTGTAATTATTTTATAATGTAAGAATTATCTTCTAAATACCATTAAAAACGCACTGTGTTTTATTAATTGTGAAATGAGAAGTTACTTATTCTTAGAAACTGATGGCGGTCACTCAGAAATGCCTTCCCAGTCTTTGGGGGTAATGGTTTGAAATCCATCATGTCCGTGGGCAAGATTTAAACAAAAAAAATTTATTATCTTATATAGCAACTGCAGGGTTATTTGACATCAGGAAAATAGAGTGGAAGATTTCAGTCTCAGCCAATATTCCAGTATGTTAAATAGATGCCTCATTCTCTTTCCCACTGTACACACTTCTGAAACGCCTTAACTTCTCATGAGACCGTATCCTGCTTACCTTACTCTTGTAAACATTTTGCTGTAATTCGTGATAATGGGTGGTCATTTAACCTTGCCAGTATCTTTGTAATGAGACAAGGTGGTACTAATTTTGTATGCCACAGGGAGCCTGATCCTGCTTGTTTGGAGCATGCAAGCTTTCCCCCTCTCTCTAAAATAGGAGGAGAGGTTCGGGTGCATAAGCTTTGCTGGATAAGGCCTTGGCCAGATGGCTGGGAGATGCGGTGGGAATGAGAAGATGGGATAAAAAGAGATGAACTATTTCAGAAAGTGACTCGAGGCTTGAACGTTTGCAAAATGGCTCTTTGCTGATATCCTTGCAGTGCTGGCAGCAGTGGGAAGGAGCTGTCAGGAAAGCTATGCCAGGTCAGCCTTTCCATTTTGTTTCAGGCAGGCTTGGTTGCAAAATATATTGAAATCATTCTGGGAGAGCGGAAAAGCTGAAAAATAAAAGAAAGATCTAATCAGGCTTGGCTTCTTTGGGAGGGTGGGGGGAGCCTGGGCCTCTCGTGATGCATCCTTCAGAGTCTGTGAACATTCAAAGCAATCTCTTTCTCTTCTCCCCTCGTCCCTTTCCTCCCTCTTTCTCCTTGTCCATGTAAAGCAGAGGCTGACCATGTGGAACCGGCACTCGCCGACGAGGATGAGAGCCTGGCAATAGCAGAGCCGGGTGGCATCAGCATCGCCGCAGGCGGGACAGACCCCGACTTGTTAACCTGTGGACAGTGTCAGATGAACTTCCCGCTGGGAGACATCTTGGTTTTTATAGAGCACAAGAGAAAACAGTGCAATGGCACTGGTGGTGCCTGCTATGAAAAGAGCATGGATAAGAGCAGCCCTCCCCCCTCCTCACGCGCCGAGCTCAGGAAAGTGTCAGAGCCAGTGGAAATCGGGATCCAAGTCACACCCGATGAAGAAGACCGTCTTCTCACGCCTACAAAAGGAATTTGCCCCAAGCAGGAGAACATTGCAGGTACAGCATGTTTTACACTCAATCAACTGCCTAGGTAATCTTTTAACAAGAGCCCTCTAGAAAGTGCCATGAAACAGAGGCTTCAGTAACAGGTCTTTATAGGAGCCATCACTCTGGAGGATCCTCAAGGCTATGCAGAGCTCATCAGGGCTGCCCACCCCATGTTTAATTCAGCATAGCTATGTGTGCAGGGCCAGCTCCTGGAGAGAAGGGCCTCTCAGTGCCCCGGACAGCCAAGGGGCAGGCTGTACGTGTAGGGAAAAGCAGAAAGTGGGGGTCAGAAACCATTACAGGAGTATGTTTAAGCACGTAGCAGTGGTGGAGGGATAGGAGACTTCAGTGAGGTGCTCACTTCAGTCCAGTTCAGACACCCTTGGTAACATGCAGACCCACTGGGAAGGACCAAATCCCGACCCCACTGAAGACAGTGGAAAAATCCTCCCTCCACTGACTGCAGTGGGAAGAGGATTTGGCTGTGAGGGCTAAAGCAGGGGTACATTAAGTCCTTGTTTGTTCATTCCGCTGGGGTAGATGTCAGCTTCCTGGTCTGCATTGCTGCCTGTGCCGCCCGTCCTGGGTGTCTGCAGATGGCTGGAGTTGGGTGGGTGACACCTCCGTTCACATGCACGCCCCAAATGGGGCTTTTGAATGAGGAGACGGGAGCCGAGGCTGGCCTGGGTGAGCAAATTGCAGGCATATCTTTTTCTAAAGCTCTCACACGTGGTGCAGTTAACATTTACTCAGCTGACCTCCCTGGCTCGGAGGTGGGCAGGCGGGCGACGGCATCCACCTGGGCGAGCTGCTGTGCAGCGGTTCTTGCAGAGCGCCTGCTGTGGGGCCGCTTCCGTTGTGCAGGGCGTTTCTCCCCTCTGCAGCGGTGTGTTCCCCTGCAGTGGTGAAAGGAAGGCTCTACTCCCTGCTAGTGAGTGGGGGTTTAATGTTACACAGCAGGATCCCCCCTTAAACCTGCCTTTTTTGTTCAAATTGACTGTATCCCATACAGAAGACCAGTAACAATTTGCCTTTGCTGCCACTATCCTGATTTCTCTAGAAATTGTCCTATGGGATTAGATCTGATGGTCCAGGATCCTGTCTGTAGTAGAGATGTTCCCCTGAGGGGGATCCCCAGAAGACTTGTGAGAGGCTCATATCTTTACAATTGAAGCTTAAGAGATTCCTGGTTTTAGCATTGGAAGTCTCAGAGTTAGGTCCCAGCACCTCTGATGGACTTGGCCATCCAATAAATGAGGCTTTGAACTGCTGCAGTCTTCAGATCTCCAGATGATCTGCCTCTTAGGAGAGGGCATATGCCACTCATTGACTACCTTGTTGTCTTCTAGGAATCTTACTTGGGTGCAGTCACTCTCTTAGTGTGGGGCAGCTGACAGCTTTGGGGGCATTAGCAGTGGCAGCCTGTGCTGTAGTGTTGTAAGCAACCCGGCAGTAAGACCTGAGCCCATTCTTTCCTCATACTTTTTCAGCTTTCCCCATCCTTTTGCAGTTGTGAATGCATTTCTTGGCAGAGATGGTGTAGCAGCTCTGAGAGCTAGATTTCCTTCCCCTTTGGTGGGAGCAGAAGAGAAGTATTCAGGACCTTCTCCTCCAGTCTGCTGACAGCCTCCTGAATGGTGCTGAGCACTCTCAGTAGCTGTTGATCTCTATGCAGGCTGATGGTGCCCAGACCCTTGCAGAGGGTGCCCAGTGTTTGGTAAGGTTGGTCCAGGAGACCTGTGCTGTAGCTGCAGTCCAGATCTCATCTCTTACTAATCCGTGCCCAAGTTCCGTCCCGAGTGGAATACCTCAGTGGCTGTACCCAGTGCAGAAGGTGCCGTCCCATCCCAGCTTCTGGGGTCAGCATCAGTATAACAAATGCATTTGCTACGCAGAAAATCTGCTGGGGGAGGGGGTGAAGGGGTTGTTCACATGTGGAAAAGGCATAAAAAAAATAATTTAAAAGCCAATCTGGAGCACCTAATCTCTTTCAGACTAAACTGAATATCAAATGAAAATATGTAGGAAAGATTTTGAATTGAGAAAAATAAAAGGGTTTATCATTTGATTGGCATTTTCTCAGCAGTGCATGGAGATAGGGACATCCACTAAATAGTGCAGTAATAATACTTTCTCAATTAGGAGCCCAGCTCCGAGATAAAAAGGTGCAGTGTCCTTCCATATTTTTTTTAATAGCAGCGGATAGTTTTCAATAGTAGGATAAAAGCCTCACATTACAGCCATGGAGGGTAGCCATGAAAAACCCACAGAAGTCATTCACTGGAAAGGCTTTAGTGGGATATACCAAACCCCTTATTTATATTTCAATAGAAAGGCTTTCTGCATTAGCCAAGAAAATCAGAATCTGCATTTAACATTAAAGGTATTTCCCAGTGAGCGGCTGTAGAGCATTGTTGTTAGATTTGTTAAAAAAAGAGACTAAATACGATTTCATAAAAGGGAAACTTAATCTCTAAGGCAGCTTTCTCCCACCCCACCACCCCCTCCCTTTATTTTTTTATTTTTTTGGTAATAATGCAACAGCCTACAGTATTTTTACTTTATATGTGACGAAAGATATTCTTAGCCTTTCTGTACTGCGACAGGAAGAATGAATTTCTTTATTCCACCAAGAAATATGTAAAATAATCCCTTAGAAGTATGGGGAGATATGTTTGTTCAAAGCATTTAAAATGTTATTTTAATCAAAGGCACAAAACACTCTACATGCTGTGTCAGCTAAAGGAGACCATTACATTTTAACAGCAAATCATGCTCTTTTTCCCCCTCCTAGCCAGCCCCCCCCTTTGAAACTAACTTTTTTTTTTTATTAAATAAAAAGGCGAAAAAGATTAAAGAATAAAAAAACTTCAGTAGCTCAAATGTATAAAGTAATTTAATATGGTGGAAGCATTAATTATTTTAGCTTAATTGAATTCTGAGGACTGCAGTAGTTGCATTTTTGTAGACAAGCTCTGTTTATTATTTCTTTGTGTAGATTAACAGTAAAGGAAACATAGATAACTTTCAGTTATTTATTGTAAAATAAATGTGTCAATTCATGTGTAAAGCAAGCTGTTCAAAGATAATTGAGTCTTTATATTTGAAGAGGGAAACCAGAAATCACCCACTCGCCACTCCGGCTCCCTGAAATACGCTGCCACCGCTGCTGCCCTCAAATAGGTTTCAGCTCCTCTCCTTGATCTTGTGTTATGTTTGTAGACCTTTTTATTTGGTCGAAATAATTTGTGTGGCCTTCTGTGGTGTGACTAAGCCGCCATGGCTGAGTATAGCAAGGGTATATGTCAGGTGCCGAGCTTGGCTCTGCCATTGCACTTCTCTTCCCTTTGGGCATGAGGATGTTGGGATGCGGCACCACTCTGGCCGAGCCTTCACCCTGGCACAGGATGCTCTGGAGTCCTGAGGTCTTTTCTTCCCTCTTTTTGCCTTTTTTTCTTGGTAACTCCACTTGCTCTGGTCACTGAACGCCTCTTGACCATGTAACAGACCTTGTGTTGCTTCAAGGGAGGCAGGTAGAGCTCAGGAGTCTGCAAGAATTTGCATGCACACAATGCAGATCTCCAACTAACATTTCTAGATACCAGTAGAGACAAAGGCAACTTCATCCCCGCAAATCAGCTTTTAAAGACCTTCTGATAATGAAGTCTATCATCCTGCCTGGTAACTTGCAAATCCACACTTTTTAAGGTGCTTTCACTTTGTTACCACTGTCTGTAAGGTATGTGGTAGCATGTTAGCTGGGGCACTGGGAAGATGTGACTTGATTAGGAGCAGTTTGTCCCATAAAGTTGTGTTTTGTTTTTTTTTTTATAAATTGGCTGACCTGTTTGAAAATCAATTCCGTCTCTTGTACAGAGAGTGCGATAGTATCAAACAGATGTACCAGATTGTCGCACAGCAAAACACAGCCAGGCCAATGAGATGGCTAGGAGTTATCAGTCACTGCTTCTTTCACTTCACCGCTGGCAGGTATTTTGGAAAAAATTAGACTGCTGTTGTATTTTATACCTCTTTTTGTCTTTCATATTTGTCAGATCTTGGGCATAACTGGGTGACCTGTCCTGGCTGAAGAAGGCCATGGGGACGTGGCTCCTGGTGTCCTTTGTCTGACGGTATCTCCTGTCCACCTCACGGCCCTGCTGGGCTCACAGACCACTTCAGCACGGCTCTCTGAAGTGATCCAGATTAAAGAAAAAGTACCAGTCAGCTTGTTCTTAATGCTGGATGATTTCAGAGAACACCGGCAGAGGAGGGACCCTCGGTGGGGCAGGCACCACTTGGACCAGACCTTCTCCAGCTTCACTGACTGCTCGCATGCTCCAGGCAGCGTACCCTCATGGACAGAGAACCACACCAGAAGCAGAGGTTCAATAAAAGAGTGTAGTTAATTTCTGCAAAGGTGATGCTAGGAAAGGGGAGGGGGTTGATTGGAATTCCTCGTTCATCCTGTCCCGGTTGCCAGTGCTGGGCTCCATACATTATACTTGAAGTAGATGTGCATCGTGAAAAAAGGCTCCCTGTCTGAGGCAGGATTTAACTGCAACCCCTGCTCCATGAATGTTCATTTCAGGCTTTTGAATGGTAAAACTGCCAGTGAGAGAAACTAAATAACTCGCATGTGCTGGAAGCCAGAGATAAACACCGCCGCAGGTTGCCATGAAATAGGCTATTTGATATATTTAGAATTGTTATTTTTCTCCAAATTAAGATTAGTTAAATCCATGTGTGTTGTGTGAGTGATTGTTAACTCAATGGCATGGATTATCCTTTTTTCAAATCATGACAGCTAATTATTATTGCTGTCTACCCTGAGACATTCACTTACAATGTACCATTATGGACCTGTGCACCCATATTAACTGTAGGACTCAGACAGCCATCGTGATGCCTTCACACGTGAGGAGAGGAAAACGCAGGCTCAAACAACCCGAGGCCTGTGGCAGCAATGTCGGGCAGGTTGGGAAGAGATGTCCTGAGCAGCGCTGACCCAGCACGGGGCATGGGGGCCATCCCCTTTCTGAGGCCACCATGGCACCAGGTCCTGCCACCAGCACCTCCCCAGGGCGGTGGGTGTTGCAGGAGTGACTTGTCAAAACCAGGCCAGGAAAAACGCTTCGCGGGGAGGAAGAGCCTTCCAGAAGTGTGTGGTAACAGAGCCTGAGAAACTCATGTTGCAGCTGAGATTTTTTTTTTGTGAGGCTTTTCCAGGCTTGTTTCTTCCCTCACATCTGCCAGGCTTTTACTGAGTGCAGAGGAGTTACCTGGCCTCCTCCTCCTCTGCAGCTTCACCAGGTATTTAGCAACATGTTTTGCTAATTGGTGCAGCTGAGCAGCATGAGGGACACACACACGGGAGGTGTCAGCCGCAGCTCCGCTGAGAGCAGGGTTAACAAGCAAGCCTCCTGCCCCCAGGGACCTTGGCTGTAGTCCTGACTTGGGTCATGGAGAGAAAAACAAGCCGGGTGATCTCACTCAGAGCCCTGTTTGCGCTCGGGGCAGGGCAGGGGGGCAGGTTGGGGGAGCCTCTGGGGACAGGGCACCCTCAGCCCACAGGAGGGGCCCACGGTGCCCTTCCTTGGATTGTTGCAGCTTCAAGCATGAGGAAGGGCTGCCAGAAAATGTTGACGACTTAAAGTTTTAAGGCTTCTGGTGAGACTAGGTGGAGGCTCCCCAGGTGATGTGATCCCCACTTTAGGGGGCTGATGCGGAGGGCATCCTGTGACCACCTGACAGCGTCCCATCCTCGGTGTGCCCCCCCACTTGGCACTGAGGGATGGCAGGGCTGTGGCTGCTTGGCACTGCACAGCATCTCCTGCCAAGGCACGGGTAAGCACCCTGCTAATTCCGGCAAGAGTTAAAGGTGAGAAACCTGCCAGTTACGAAACCCTTTCTTCCCCTTGCTTGAACTCCACCACACCCGTGCGGCCGGGTTCTACCGCCCTTTGCTCAGCCTGGGCCAGGGGCTACAAGCCACCCAATCCCTGCCACCATCTTAGCTTGCCCCCAGCCGTGACCTGCCTGGGGTCTGGCCCCGCCAGGCACCGAGGCTTTCCCAGCAACCCCGAGAGTCAAGTGTGAAATTAATCGCACCAAGTTTTAAAAAGCAGACTAAAAAAACAGCTGAGGAACATTATGCCCTTGATTCTCCCTGCCCGTTTTAGGTTTTTGTTTTGTTCCTCTCACCATCCTGTTTTTCAGAGTTATTTTCTGCGCCCTGTGTGTGGTTAGCTGGACTTGCACAAGGCTGGGATGGCAGATGCTGGTGGTGGAGGGGTGGTGAGGGGTCCAGCTTTCCCTGCTCCACCCCAGTTTCATGTGGGGTAACTCCCCTGAAACTGGTGGTGTTATGCCAGATTGATGGGGTGGCACAAGTGGAGACCTGTCCCCAAATGCATGGGGTGCTGAACTGAGAAACAGGAGCTCGCTGCTGTTATTTTTTTTCTCTCTCTAATCTCTTTTAGTCATAGTCGTCTTCAGTTTTATGTGTGACAATGCTAGGTAAAACCTTTTCGACAGAAGTGCCATTTTGCAGGCTGATGAGAGGGGATTTAAGAAGGTCATTCAGTTCACGTGGCCAGTCTTCTTGCTCTGGGGTGGATGTGTATTAGGATTCACTCTTTAAGAGCAAAACTTGCTTGTTTGCACCAGCTTGGCACTGCCATTAACCTCTTTTAACTCAGTGGAAGGAATCTGGACATACTCAGACGTAAAGCCCAGTCAAAATGTCACTCAGCAAAGTGGTTTTTAGCCTCTACTTGGGCCCTCTTGTGAAATTACTTGGGCCTTGTGTGGGAGAACAGAAACTGTGTATCTCATTATTAGCATGGAAAGACTGGCAGATTTTTTTTAGACCACACTAATGGTAAATGTTGAAAAGGCACTGGTCAGCCAGTCATTACTCATTTTTCTTGACAACTTTGTGAGCAACTGTTAGGAGCAAAGTAAAAGTAGTGCCCAACTGTCCTGTAGACTGCGTTGGCATTTCTGTGGATGTGACTAATAGCAATAGGCTTGTGCTCAGTGGAGTACTGATGGCAATAAAGGACTTTGTGTGCACTTGCAGGGGAATTTTGCAATGAGATGTAGCCAAAGGAAGGCTGGTTGCATGGAAGTACTATAAACCAGAAAAACTCCCATATAGATAGAAAAAGTTGCCGTTCCTCTCCGACGGTGAATAAATACATAAAGGCACAGAAACGCTTCCTTTGCTTCAGCAGGACAGAAGTGCTGCTATAGCATGAGGCTGCCTCCCTCCCTTCATGTCTTTTCCATAGATTGTTTTTCTTTCTCAGCTCGTGTTTGAACTGTGCTGCTTATACACACAGTGACCAAATCGGCTGTGACATAAAGGTTGAACTTTCCTAGGGTTTTTTGGAGATTGGAACATTTTTCTATCATAACTGGAGGAAAAAACCCTGTGAAGTAATCATACTTTTTGTACAAGAAAGGCTTGGATTTCTGTGTCATGTCACATAACTTCAAAGGGCATAGATTTGGGGCTGAGTTTCAGCGCTGGCTTCGGTGGCCGAGTGGGAAGATGGGAGCCTGGAGGGTGAGAACTAGAGGAGAGAGGCCAGGTATAGAAATAAAACTGTGTTTCTCGGCAGACAACCCTGGAAGCCCGGAGAAACTGGGTAGCTCTCGGCTTGGGAGACGCGTGTACTCGTTTCAAGGAGAGCATCCTTTTCAGCATGATTCCTTCTCCCCATTCCCTCCCACCCTCCAAATGGTAATCGGTGGGCTGTGCAGTAGAAATGTTATAAAAAAAAAAAAAAAAAAAAGAAGAAGAAAAAGTGGGTGGGTGGGGTATCTAGGGATTTGGTGTCTAAGCTCAGGAGTTAAGCCGGAAATCCCAGAGATGTAATGAAAACAAAACGGACTTTTCACTCGCGCTGTGGCATTCTGGCAGTGAGAACGCTTTCGTGAGCCAATGTTTTCATTGTAGGTTTTCTCGAGAGAAGTAGTGGAAACGAATCGTTAACCCCTTAACAGGAACAAATGTGGTTGCTGCAGCGGGGAGAGGAGAGCTGTCTTGGCTCCTAGTTGCCATGTTGCAGAGCTTGGGGGTGTGTGTATGTTTGTGTGTAGTGGGGAATGTGGGGTAGATACCGCTTGTAAGGAGTTTAATAATCTTAATGGCAGATGTGAAGTGGTTACTTAGCGGTTGTTTTTTCCTCTTTGCATGTATGCCTTTGCAGAAAGATTCGAGTGCGATCATCACAAACCACTGTTAAGCCCAAGAGCTCTTAAACTCGCTCTTTCTTCTGTCATTTGCTAGCATATTTCTTGAGCAAGAAAAGAGGGACACTGCTCGCTGGTCCCTCAGCAAGGTCATAAAAGCTGCAGATGGAAAAGACCTATCAAGTTGCAGATCCCAGTTTTCTTGTAAAGTGGAAGTACAGGATGCGTATCTGTTGCAGGCGTGTTAAGTATATAACTTTAAATGTCCAGCAGCCTTCGACGGTGTTCAGCCTTATGGGAGTAAGCCCCTTCATTAAAAACAGGGGAGTTTGAGGAGGAAGGGACGTGGGAGTGATTAATCTAATTTACCTTAACAGCCACTTTTGGTGAAGAGACTCTATATGCCTGTCCTCCATGCTCTGATTAGGCTGCAATTTTTTTTCAATATTTTATTTCACCTTTTGGTCATGGCTGGCACTTGCCATACTTCTCTCTCCACTCTCTCATTACGGTACTTTATCTGCACATATTCTTGCAAATGGTATAAGTGCATCAGCCCTCTGCTCTAGCTAAAGAGCATCTCATCTACCCTTTAGCACCTCGGAAGAGCAATTAAAATCATTATACACCTACTTCCAGCTGCGTAGATCCTCCGGTCCAGCCCTTGCATGCAGGCTGTGGGACTCTCGGTGCTGTGCAGACTTTGGATGTAATTGCATAGCTGCTGCAAGGGACTGTGTCTCGGCAGCTGACCTTGCTCAGCATGTCTGGCCTCTGAATAGATGTTTGCCTTCTTTCTTCCCACTTTGACAGGTCCCCCCCCTCCACACTCCAGCCCCTCATTCTGCCTCAGCCCGCTCCTTTTCTGCTCACGCTGAGAAAGCACCTCAGCAGCAAGATATTTGTGGCTGAAATTGCCTTGGCAATGAGGAGAGCGTTGGTTCTCCTGCACACTTCTGTTTGAAGAGGAGGAAAATAAGAAAGTAAAGAGATACTGCTGAATAAATGATAGTTGTACATGGTTTTTGTACCACGCTGCTTTTGTAATGGTCATTTAGACAAGGTGGAGTGGGGGGGGGGGGGAGAGAACGAGACGAGACTGCAGACAGGGATTAAACAGCTCTCTTCTTCTTTTAAGACATTTATTATTTTCAGAGTCAAACCTGTAGCCAGCTAACGTAACTGTAAAAGTCTCCTCTGAATTATTGAAGTGCTCTGAAGTCTTTTATTATAGCTGATGTACTTGTGCGCAAGCAAAATCCAGATTTGAATTTAGCACCTACTTGTTTTATTTTCTTTATTAAACCAACTCCCAGCTCATTTTTTCCTTTCAATGCCGGCTTTTCGTTTCCCGTTTTCTAGAGTGGCCTATTACTAGCTCATAAAAAGAGTTAGAAACTAAGGGAAGTTTTCCTGAGCAAGAAGGAATTTTTTTTTTTTTTGGCCTTTTCTTTTTTTTTTCCCCCTATGGCTTGGCCCAGAGCCAACCTGTCTTTCAACAAGTAGAGAGCCATTCCAAGTTGAAATTTATAGAGCAGAGTCCAGGTTCAAGGGCTGAAGCCCGCCAACAGCTCCAGCCTCTTTGTTACTGATTAATTCTGCAAGCGGTTCAGCTGGTTTGCTCACTTCTGCCTGCTCTTCACAGCGCTGCAGCGCTTCCGAGCCGGCTGCTGCTGCTTCCCCCTCCCCTGCTTTTCAGCAGCGCTTTCCCCCTTCACTGTAGAGCAAGCCCCTAAATTAATTTTAACTCCATGCAGTCCAAGCTCTGCACCATGTGAGCTTTATGTTAAAATTACAGAAAATCCTATCCCTCTGCTTTTTTTTTTTTTCTTGCTTTTTTTTTTTTTTTTTCCCCTACAGCTAATTTTAAACGTCTGGAGCTTCCCATTCCACTTCAGCTCATATTAACGATTGCTTCTTGGCATCGTTTGGAACCCAAGTTCCCAGGTTTTAATTAGTTTACTCAAACGCACGCAGCGGGGCAAAATAGTTTCTTTCAGCTTTACCTGCAAAGGATGTTTCCTGTCTCAGCGAGGGGGTTTCCCTCGCCGAGGGATTTGAAAGGCAGAAGTCTTCAAGTGGTCTCAATATGAGGCCCCACAAGAGTGAGTGTGGGAGGTGAGGGGGAGAAACAGCAGGAAGAAAAAAGGAGAAAAAAAAATCGCAAAAAAGAGTTTGGGAAAGTACCTTGAAATGAGGATGGTCCCAATCCTGCAACAAAGTGGATGTCAAACCATAACCTTATTGACGTCAATGGGGGTTTTGCCATTGGCTTTAGTGAAGGCAGGATTTCATCCTTAGCCTGTGCGGAGCTGTAGGTACGCCAACGGTCCTCTCGCAGTCAGTGGCATTACTGATGTGCAGAAAGTTAAGCATGTCTGTAAGCGTTGGCAGGATTAAGATCTGTGCTGGTATTTTCAGACCAAGTGAAATGCATGTGGGAGGTTTTTAAAGAAGAAAGTGCATGGGAGTTTTTAAAAAAAGGAGACTATAGCTGAGCCTGCCATTTTTAAGTGCCTTGGGGAAAAACCTGGGTTGCTATTAAAAATTTCGGAGGACTAATGTGTTACTAATTGTGACGCAATTAACTTCTTAAAAGTATTGGATTGTGAGTCCCAAGAAAATAAAAAGATAGGGATGAATAGCTAGAAATTCAGGCCCGAGTTTCAGTTTAAACATTTATTTTTTATTAACTAGAAATAAAAGCAAGCCTAGAGGTTCACTTCACCGTGCATCTTGGTTACTCTGCTCCTAGAAGTCTACTTCTGAGTAGGTTATTTAAAGAATTAAAAAAGGAAAACAACAAAGAAAAGAAGCTCAAACCCGGTAGCTGTCTGAGACCCCTATATGTGGCTTTACTACAAAGCTCTTAAATTCTTGTTTAAACATTTCTCCAGAGCTGTTACTCTGGAAATAAAAATGTGTGCTGTTTGTCTATAGCAGATTAAAAGTTTACCTTTAATGTGACAGCTTCTCAAATAGAGTGTCGGAAACATGCCTCTATTTTATGGTATTATGAAACAGGTCTGGAGCAGAAACAATATATTTAACTAAGAGAGAATGAGATAGAATTTGTGGGTTTCTTTCTTTAATGGTTTATAACCAGAAACCTTTTCTGTTTCTGTCTCTGAAACTTTTGTGCATACAAGTGGCCAGCACATGTAAACCACACTTTGAAATTTAACAGTTAACCTTGAAAAATCTTAAGTTCAGCAAAACTGAACTTTTTTTTTTTTTTCAGTCTACGGACAGCTCTTTGTAATGATCTGGCAGAGGAATCTAAAGTTGTTTTTTCCTCCACAACATTTGTAATTTCAGCAGTAGAAAACTGAAGCACATCCCAGCTCAGAGAAGGCTCTCTCACATCTGCCTCCGCCTGTGTGCTGATTCCCTGGGGTCCCATTTATAACAATCTAACAAGATAGAATCTGCCTTTGAGTATCAGTAAATATGGCTAAAGATCACAAAACTGTACTCATAATTGTTCAAGACTAAAAGGCAGAATATAGTGTTTGATTAATGTTTATGGTACAGGGCCTTTTTGTGGAAAGAAGTTAAAATAATAATCCCCAAAATCCTCTAAAAAAACTTCTGAGCCCCCACTTCAGCCCCCTCAGGCTCCACTGAAGGACGCTATCCTCATTGTGCAAAGTTCATAATTTAAGATGATGCCCTTTACTTTTGATTTTGAGGCTGATCGAGGATACCCGATTGAAGCTGTTTCTTGAAGGGGATGCACAAGGTAGTTTTCTGTTAGCAGCACTAGTACACTGGCCACGAGAAGCAGCCATCCTTCAGGTTGGGGTGCTTTTGACAGTGCATTGTGTTCGACTGGTCTCATCCTTACAATGTCTGCTCTGAGGGTGAAGGAAAACACCGTCAATCCTCAATGCTCCCTATCTGACAATTAACATTCATTAGAAATATTTAAGCAGGGGGAGGTTATGGATGCAGTGGTGTCTGTCAGAGACCCCTAGCAAAAACATCTGCTCGTTTTGGAAGGACTGATGAGCTGAGTTGATGAGGTCTCTGTTAGCGCTAGAGCCTTGGGGCTGCTCAGGCTGAGGTTTGTGCTGGGTGACCGGCAGCTTGCAGCAGGCATTAGTTACCTGGGTGGGGTGATTCACTGGCGGTGGGGTTGTCCTCATCCCTCCAGGGGAAGCTTGGGAACTCCTATTGATTTCATTGTTGTGAGACTTCCCTGCTGTCTGGAAAGGTTTATTTTTTTAGTGATAGTGAGTGGAGAATACAATACAGATGGATCTTTTTCTCTTTCATTAGCTCTTTTAAGACACTTGTTTAAATGTGTTCGCTTTGCTTTTCAAATGGTAAATGTCTGTTTCAAATATTACTGATAACAAAAAAAAAATATTAAAAAATAGATCTTCGAAAAAGCCCAGGCCAGGACTTTGTTAAAATGCTGGTCTGGAAATGGCAAAGGTGGCTCTGGACGTGCACAAAGAGGGAAAGATGTGGGGAAGACTTGGTGCTAGTTTGCATTCAGGGCTGGTCCCTCTTGGAGGCTCCTGCCAGGGCAGAGCCCAGTGGTGGGGGGAGAGCTGTGGCCAGCAAGTGGGGCTGGGTGCTGGTGAGGGTGCCCCGGGGGATGTGCTGTGTGGGTGGCTGTGAATTTTGCAGTGAAAAACCCATGTTTTGGGAACTGGCTAAGAGTACAGAGAGAAAACCTAGAAAGGCAGATGTGCGCATGCCCAGTGGAGTTTGTGTCTTACCAAGGAAACTGTGGCCTTTGGGGCGAGACACTAACTAGGCTGTGCAGATCACTGTGCTAGCAGAAATAACACCCCAGCATGCCATTATGGGAGAACCCTGGCGCTTCTAAAATCATGCTTAAATACCTCCGTTTCCCACCCTCCGGTCCGTACACTTCTCCCAGCCCTGGTTGTGTGATGGCAGTGCTGAGCAGAGCCCTAACCCCGTCCCCCATAACCCTTTAGGGCAGGTCTCTGTGGTTGGATGGATAAAGTGCAGAAGACCATCAGCCCTTTCTCCAACCCTGCAATTCCACCTTTGTTCCCGGGAGTGGAGCAAGTCTAGGAATTCTTAGCACTCTTTGCTGTCGGTTTTAACCATCCCATCTTTTTGTCAGCACCAGCTTTAAACCGCCCACAGGAGATATGCAGATAGGCACTCTCATTTCTCAGATGAGGCAGAAAAGATGTGAATGGCTTGATTTTCAAAAGTGCTCGGCTGCGTCCGGCAAGGGCTCGAGGCAGCCTGCTGTGCTCAGCACCCCTCTGGATGAGGCTGCAAGTGCTACTGCCCAAAATGACAGCAGGGAGCGGGTGACAGCAGCGGGGCTGTGGCTGGGAGAGCCTGCCCTCTGGTTCACTGCTCACAGGCCTACCCTTTTGTGCATTCATTGGTATTTTTGAACAAGCCCAAATCCCTCTGGGCCTCTGTGCTGTTAGCATGTTCCCCCTCTCACCACACTCCTCGGCAAAAAGGTTTCATTAAACAAATGCAAAATCACAGGCAGGGCACCAGGAAGGGTGGCGATCTCGCCTGTCCCCTCTTGCAGCCCGCGCGCCGCTGATGAGAATGGATGGAGGATGGGAGGCTTCGTGCCACTTCCCAGAGCCTCGGCAACATTGCCACCGTGGGCACAGTGCCAGAAGATGGCTTCTGCCTCGTAATTGAATAAGGATCTAAGGAAATTTCCCTTGCAAGCATGTGATAGGGCCCTTCCACACGCGGGGAGATGGGAGCTCCGGCACTGAGTGCCTCGGGTGAGATCCTGTCTGAGTTTGGCTGGGTTGTGACAAGGCTGGGTGCCCTCATCTCCACTGTAGGTGCTGGTCCCGAGAAAAGCCAGGACTCCTCTGTGCTGCATCCCCACAACTGGGTGTTGAGGAAGAGGAGGAGGCAGGGGGAGAGGGTGGGGGGAGAGAAAAGAAAAGATCTGTGACAAAATCATGCGACACCCACGTAAATATTGTTTGTATGAATTGGGTCCTTCATCTTTTGTTAGCAGCAGCTTGTTAATTAACAGCAGATTAGTGCTGCTTTCTTCTGACACATGAATATATTTTGGGCTAGAAAATACTTGTACTCAATAAAACTGTGTGACTGAACAATTCAGAAAGTACCAGCGGAGCGCCGTAATGGATTCCCTTTTCATCCCCTCCCCCCGCCTCCTCCTCCTCCTGCTCTAAATGCAAGCAGATTTCTGCAGTCTAGTGCAGAAGAGACATGTTAAACACAGCTAAATAAATCATGTTTACTCTTGGCGTTCTTGGTAGTGAAAAATCTGTTGGCTGTTTTTACTTCCTTATTTCTCAGCATTTGCTTCCTACCTGTTTTTGAGCCTGTGCCCAGAAATAGTAGTTTTGTCAAACGAGTGGATTATGCCAACCAGCAGTTCCCTCTGCCAAGGAAGCTGCTGGATCGCAAAACCCGGTGACTTCTTTCTTACAGTGACACTGAGATTCTCCTCCTTCCTTCCCCCCCCCATATTGGGATATAAAAGAAAAGTATTAAAATCTGGAGAAGGAGAAAATGTAATCAGATCCTGGCAGTTTAAGAGCCAAGATTAAGGAAAGTTAAACTTCTGTTCCAGAAGCCCTCCTTTAAACTGTTTGTGGAGGTGAAAGCACTGGAGATAGCAATAATAGGAAACAGACATTTTCTCTTTCTTGTTATCATTCCTTGTCCCGTTCCCCCCCACAAATGGGTGTGGGATTTGTTTTAACAATTTTTTTTCCCTCTACAGAGAGCTTTACAGCTGGGAGGAAGAGGTAACTAAGCCTTTATTTTAACTAAGTCAGTTCATGAGCTCTGCTGTTGCAGGCAGCGAGTGAACTCTGGTTTTGGGTCTGAATTCTGCTCCTGACCCTGCGCTCCTGGGCACCCCCATAAACCTCTTGCTTGAGGGAGGGCTGCCGAAGGGTCTGAGCTTCCTTTGCAAGGTGGGGCAGATGTCACAAAGCCATGCACAGATATATATGCGTGTACATATATACATACATATGTATGGCACATCTGCTGTTGTCAGAAGAGCTGCATCGAGTGGAGGGAGGTGTAGCCCAAAAGGTAACTAAGTCCATTTTGATGCAATCCTGGTTATCAAGCGCTCCTCTTTGACCTCAGGTGGCAACTTTTTAGCCTGGACCCATCCTCCTTACCACTGTTATCCCAGATGTGACTGTAACATGGATTACGAGCCTGGTGGACTCTCCCTGTTTGGTTTTAAAATTAGAAAAAAGATCCTTTTTCCCATCAGAGCTTTGCATGTATTTACTCTTTGATCACATTGGAAGGGCCTTATCCTGTCTCCAGAGGAGCTTTAGTTCTGCTTTCAGTGGTAACAGGGATCTGGCCCGTGCTGAATATTAGCATTTTAATGGCTTACTTAAAACCCCATTGCTGTGACACTCACAGGCCTCCCGGCATGAGGAGAGTCCAGCTCTGGGGTTTTGCAAAGTGATGTTGCAGGCTGCGATGCCTGCTCAAAGAGGGGAGTGGGGATGGCCCATTTGTCATAGATTATTAGTATTGTCAATAATAACATGTCTACAGAAGCCAAATTAATTCCTCCTTCTACTAAGTCCAAGAAATGCCAGATCAGTTTCAGAACAGGGGAAAAAATAAACAGAATCAAAGTTTGTATGTTATGATTCCTCTGAATTTCTAGAGGGAATACTCTGCGATAGAAATGATATTTCCATAGAGGCATTGGCTGCCAGTTTGCTTAATTACATTAAATAGTGGTATAAACCTCGGCAGAACATAAACCTCTGTTACAGCCAGTCATTAGAATATTGAATCATAAGGAGTAATGATACCAGTGCTAACGTGTAACAACAGTCTTTATTATATTAGTGATTGAAGTGTTATTTAAAAAATAAGGTTTGTTGTAGCGGTTTAGGTGTGCATGCATATTTTCTCTGATCACCTATTAAGAGACTGAAGACTGGATTTGAATTTATTCCAGGGAAATAAAAGGCTTGCTTAGAGGAAGAACTACTAGATCGCTGCTTACGATTTTACAATTTGATTCCACTTGTCCTTAAGGAAGGTTCATAATGCTCACTTCGGAAATGCCATCTACATCTCGAAAATTAGGGTTAAAAGGACTACTTTGTTGAAACTAATTACAGGCTAGTTCAGTTTTTTAGTCGGTGACATTTTAGAGGTTTTGCTTGTAATGCAAGAGGTTATAGAAAGATTTGGTTAGACTGTGATATAATGCAGTAAGCTGCTGTTTGAGTATACCGACATTTTCATCAGAAACAAAACAAAAACCCACTAGCCGTTATTTTACTGGGGTGATAAGTATGATTTTAATATTGCTTACTCATCCTGACCATGGATGTTTGAAGGAATTCTTTTGCTTCACCTTGGTTTGTGAGCATCTTTGGTTTTATGTATAGATTTTTTTTGTTTGGTTTTAAACACACTTTCCTGGGTAGTCAACTTCAGCTTCCATTGGAAGCAGACCTGAAAATAAAACCCCTTTTTGTGTCTGTTATCTTATGGAGAAAGATGCTATTCTGTACAAATAAATGAGTGAATTGCGAGTTATGGGGAAATCTGGTCCAGAAAAAATATACCTCAGAAAAAGTGTCCTGAACGCAGAATAGTTATTGGTTTCTTGCAGTTGGTTTTGCTCTGTCTTGTCTGATACTGAAAGGAGTAAGGGCTTCTTTCTGTACAGTACTTGCATTTTACCTCTCCTGGTGTAGGGCTGGGTTATCCTGTCTAATTAGCACTTGCAACTGGCCAAATTTTGCTTGGATCCAAGTCTTTGGGTGAAACTTTTGTGTTATTTAGTAGCAGGATGGGGTGTAGGTTCACAGCATGCTTCCTTGTGCAAATGAAACCTTGGTTTATTATTTCCCTTTTTAAATTTACATTATAGTCTGAACTAGATTCCTGGTTGCTGCTTTATTTGTCTGCTTTCTTTCATTATTTAAAAGCTAGTTAATTTTCTAGCCTCTTTTCCATTCAGAGAACATTATTTACTCAGTTGTGCTGATGTCCAGTAAATTAAGGACTGAAGCTTTAGATCCTGAGGTTTCCCCTTGTTTGGTGGATTGTTTTGCCATCTCCAGTTGATTGCTCTGCTCATTTAATTTGACAGATTCAGTTATCAGACTTGGGCCTGCTTGTACACATGCAGCTGGATTGGTTTTCTCCTGAGAAATCCAAAACTCAAAGGGAATCCTAATTTTAAAAATCTCTGTTGCTTTTTCCCCCTCTATGATTGCTTGCTTGTTTAAGTTTGCTTGGTGTTAGTGAAATGCTCTGCTGAGTGTGACTGTGCTTTTTTTTTTTTTTTATTTTGCAAATTATAAATGTGCACGTTAATGGGACCCCCCCAAAGAACTGCTATATTACTTGAAGTGTAACTTATGCATTCACACTAGGCAGGTAGACTATTTCTCACATTGAAATTCGGCACTATATTATAAAGTTCCTGTGCTTACAATACTTTTGGTAAGGGGTGATCCAAAAAACCAGGAGCTGTGATTCTCTCCCAAAGCTAATTGTCTATACGTATTAGGTTTGTCCATCTGTGCTTTGCAGGGACATTGACATCACCTGATGGCCCTCCTTTGCATTTCCAGCAGTGAACCAGTTAACAGTGCTGCTGCTTTATATATTGCTGTTACAGAGTCTTTTTAGTTTCCAGGACATTTAACTAAATCAGGTGGATGTTATTAGCTGATTTTCACAGATGGGGAGACTGAGGCACAGAGGGGCAGAGTGACTTCATCTGCTTCTCATTCCCCCGGTTCCCCCCACCTTGCAGGAATTGGTTTTTGCTACCAAACAGCTGAAGAGCTGCTAAAACCTTGTCCTGCCTAATTTTACCACTTTTATTTTTATTTTTAATTAAAATGTGGGATAGGGAAAAAATTTGAAAATACTAGTATGAGGCAAACTTTAGAGCAAGGAATTTGAAAATACTAGTAAGAGGCAGACTTTAGAGCAAGGAAGAGATACTTACCCAAACAGCAAATCCTGCTGTTGTCTTTTCCAGAGGCCCCATTCTGCCTGAGGATAGGTGTGTGCGGTACAGTGTGTGCTGGTGTGAGCAGAGCTCAGTCCCGAATAGCCAAGGCAGAGTAGAAGTCCATGAGTGTTACTGACTCCTGGGGCTCTTCACTGGCCACTTCATTTTAGCCTCTTGACCATACTCTTGTGGTCAAACCCTCAGATTATTTGTAGTGGTATTTCTCTAGCTGCCTGTATATATTATTTTGCCCTTTGGAAAGAGTTCTTTCCATCCACTGAGTTCCTTTATTAATTCCAGGGCCTGTTAAATTGCTGCAATCGTCTGTTGGGGTGGTTATATGTTTCAATTACATCAGGAATATTTGCTGGTATATAGAAATATTCACGGTATAATCAGGACTAAAAATTTTAATCCCCACAAGGATTTTTACAACCGTTGAAACTCCCCAGGACTTAATTACAAGAGTTGGGGAACAAACTTGGGAAAATTGATGAACTGTTTATTGTCAACCCTTTATGCCTTTTGGAAAACAAACTCCACAAATCAGGGTGATTATTGTTATTCGTTAGTTTATTGCAGTAGCTTCTGGACATTGCAGCTCAGATCAGGGCAGCATTGTGTTAGGCACTCTGCACCCCTGGAGCGAGAGCTGGACTCTGCTTGGAAGCGTGTTGGGACTGAACAGACCAGACAGGCAGAGAGGGTGGGAAGGCGAAAGCTGAGCTCTGGGAGAGGACGTGCCATAGCCTGGGTGGTTTGTGCCCTGGGATGTGCGTCCTGGCCCCCTTCCAAGACCAGAGCCCTGTCTGTAAGACCACCTTCCTGAGATGAGAAAATTCCCTGGTTTCCTCTGTTGTATCATGTCTGGTTTTATGCTGTATTTACTTATGCCTTATGATGTTTTGGGCCCAATCCTGCCCTTATTTCCCCTGCTCTTGCTCCTGGTTGCTCTCATAGCAGAGGGGTACTGTCCTCCTGGGGCAAATCCTTGTGTCAGTGGGGTGTGTAGAGGGCATGGTGGGAGGAGGTGATGAATGCAGCCTTGGGGTGGGCGAGAGTCCTTTTTCTTGTGTGTTTAATCAGGGTGAGCCAAGATATTTCAGTTTCTCGCTTAGCTTCGTGTTCAAAGCACAGACAAGGGGCCAGGAGCGGATTTGAATGAGCATCAGGTGGGAGGGGGAATGGGTGGTCCTACAGGAGCCCCCACAGGGACCTGGCTCATAGGGATGCTACCGACACAGTTGTGCGGCACCTGGATACTCCTGTGGGCCTCCCACCCTCGCCCCGAAGTGGGTCCAGTGACAACCCACACCCCCATTTCATAAAAGACAGGTTTTGGCATGGCATAAGCAATCTTGCAGGCATAGTGTGGGCTACTTCTGGCAATCCACATGGTCTCCTAGGTAAGTAAAAATCTCCACAGCCTGCCCTCGATGTGTGAGCCTCAAAATGCCATGCACAAATATGTGGACAACCTAAAATGTGGATTTTTATGTAGTGAGAAGAGTTGCATGCTCAAAACAGGATATTTAGTTATATTAGGATATTTATTAACCACACGGGGTGTTCCAAGCTCAGTTTATTTATCTTTGTAAAGTGCTTCCAGATCTTTGCGTGGAAGGCACTAGAGAAATGAAAGGCATATTATTATTATTATTGTTGTTGTTGTTATTATTATTATTACAGTATCTAACTACTGACAGGCAACCACAGCTGCATGCTCAATTCAAGCCACTTAAATTTAGAGGCTGATTTTTACAATATTGACTCTTAATACTTTTTCCCATTGACTCTATATGCTGAAATGTATGTTCACCTGCCCTGCTGAAGTATCATTATTCTCCAGAAATATGTAAATGGGTTGCTTTTAAAGAAAGGAAGAAAATGTGGCATAAATATTAAGTATTCACATTTATATGGTAGAACTCAACTGCCATTTAAGAAGGGCTTCAAAGCAACCAACTGTATGAGCTGGTAGTTACTTCTCTGTAATTAAAAAAGAAGATTCATTGTTTAAAATAAAGCCAAGAAATCTCATAGACAAAGGGTAACATTTATGGTGTTCAAGGGTCTGACACGAGCTTTGAACAGCCCAGGAAATGGAGAGCTGAGTTTCACAGTCAAGCGTTCTAATCAGTACGGTTGTGCATAGCCGCTGCCGCCTGTGTGTTATGTAATACCACACTTCACCCGCCCACATGCACCTAGAGACAACAGGCATCTTCGAAAGGTCTTGGCACTATTCAGAGGAAAGACTCACAGCAATACCCCTGCATGTTGTTTAACCTTATCTTTACTTATGTTTAGATGTTTGTTTTTTTTGTTGTTGTTGTTTTGTTTTTTTTTTTTTTTCTCTCTCTCCTTCTCTTCCCTTCTCCTTTTCTTTTTCCTTTTTCTTCCCTGTGGTACATGAGTAGTGGGTATTTTTATATCTCCAAAACTGGAGCAGATATAGGGGGAAAAATCCCGTTAGCTCCATGATGTGTTTTCACGGCAGCTCTGAAGGTTCTGGTCATGGCCGTTTTGTGCATTTTGTAGCATTGTTCTCATGCGGTTATTATTATTATTATTATTATTTTAAATTAGACTTGGAATGTTACATTCTGAAGACACCAGCTAATTATTAAATGGCACCTAGCCTATGTTTTTTTTAGATTTTAAAATAGGAAATAATTAACCAGAGGTTTTAAAGATCTTCAGAAAAGCCAAACAGGCCTGTGAAATCCCAGGATCTAATAACAAAGAAGGTGAGTCGGTTTTCCAGTGCCCTATGAGTTTGAAAACATCCTAACTCTGGCTTTTGAGTAACAGAAAGAACTCAACCACATTTCATTCTGGCATACGGTAGCCCTGAAGTTAACTGTTTCTCAAAAAAAGAAGAAAAAGAAAAAAAAAGATAGCACTGACTACTAATTAGATGTATTTTAACTGCAAAGTCATTTTAGCAGCTAATATTGTTATTATGTGCTTCAGTGTGAATCCTTAGTGAAGCTATTAAACTGTGAGAGCCTGAACTTATCAGACATTTTGTAACGTGGCTGGATTTTTGTATCCTTGTTCAGAAACCTGTGGGGAGTGGAGGACCTTTCTGGCTCACACACGGAAAACACATTTCTTACCAACTGATTACCTGGGTGGGCAGCTGAGACTTCCTTGCACCCTTCTTTTGCACTTTGTTTTTGTTTTTTTTTTTTCCTTTTTTTCCCTGGCAATATTTCTTCTTTCTGTTGCACTCTCTCCCTCCCTTCCCAGACAGTGGTTAAGCCCCACAGTACACCCTCTAGCCGAGGAAAGAGATTTAACGGCAGGGTCTGGTCTTGGTTATTTCGGGATACTTTTGACTCCTGCGTGTCGTTTACAAGTTGGTGGTTCTCAGTAGCCGGTAGGCTCTCAGCATCAGGCAGGCTCCTGCTTTTGAAAAGCAATAGCCCACAGCAGACGATGGACTTAGCCATCATTTTCCTATCAGTTTCTAACCCAGGATTCTTACTTTGTAATTGCTGGATTGGGTTTCTCAGGGTTTGGATTTTTCTCCCCATCTTCTTGCATAGGTTGCTTTTATTCTCCTTCGCACTCTAAAATAAAATGACTGATACAATATCCAAACTGATGAAAAGGAACGGGATTTTTTCCCCCTTTATTTGCTCAGATTTGAATTGGGTTATCTGCCTATCTTGTTTATGAAATTTTGTGCTGTCTTTTCTGCACAGACTGTGACTCCCAAATCTTCCACAGCTCCATTTCCATATTCCTGCGTGCTTGTTCTTTGTTAATCACTTGGCAAGCGCTTATTTGAATATTAAAAATTTCTTTAATCATCAAAGGCAGGAGCACAGCTTCATGAATATTCATATTTTTTTCCTCCTCAGACTGGATTCTAGTTCATTACCCTGCAGTAAAGCCAAACAGTCATCAATCGCGCTCATTACAGCCGCTGGCGTTTTGATTGGCTGCCTGCTGCTGGTAGCCCGCGTCCCCCATCCTCCCGCTCTCCTCCATGAGCTGTCGTGTACCTGCCAACAACAACAACAAAAAAAATATCAACAATGCAAGAATAAATTTCTCCGGTTGAAAAACAACTTTGCAAACTTGTCAAACAGTCCTCGTCACTTTTTTTTTTTTTTTTTTGGTTTTACACCAAAAAATTAAAAAGAAAAAAAATTAGAAGGGAGAAACTTGAGCTTTAGAGATGAATATTTGTCAAGAGAGTTGACGTAAGTTTCATTTGCATAATGACTTTGTACTTCTGCATTAATAAAATTTGCATATGAAGCCATGTTAATTACTCCTGATCATGCTTTTTGCATTCATGCATAGTAATTTTCTCCGACTTGTGAGAATTAATGTCTTGGCATGGGGGGAGGAAGGGGGGGAGTTGGGGTACTGTCAAATTTCTGTGCCAGTGCCCCTCACTCACACTCTTTCTCCTTCTTGCTCACCACGTCGCTGTTCTTGATCTATGACTCATTTATGCATTATCATTCGAAATTCTTGGGAGAGAGAAATGTATTAATTCAAAGGGAATCCTTGTCTGCCAAAAAAAAAAAAAATCCCTGAGCAAAATATAACAAGAAATTTCTTCCCTGCCCTCCTTCTTTCCCCAGTGCAGCCTTTCCATTTCCAGCTTGAGCAAAGTTTTAGTCTTAGCATCATAAGTCGGTGCGGGGGAACTGCTCCAAAACCACTGTGGGTGTGCTGGGGGAAGAAGTAAAGGCCGGTGTGCAGGTGTGTCTGTCTGAGCGCCGGACTCTGTGCGTGAGTGTGTGTAATAGTGTGTCTGCCTGTACCACTGAGTCCTTCTGCCTTTCCTGGGGGATGCTGTGTGTGCCCTTCACTTACACGGTGTGCATGCATTGCTCTGCTAGCTGCTGTTGGAAATGGTTGTGCCTCTGTGTCTCTGCACACTCTGTGTATGTACACGTGTGTGCTTGTGTATGTTTGTTTCATCAACCCTGTTGGTGTCTGTGTAAAAAGATATGGTAGAAAGATAATAATATCAGGTGGGCACAGTCCGTATGAGAGGGTGTAATACAGATGAGACAACTTATTTTAGGAAAAGCTTGGAAAAAATTCTGTTGGAAAGATCAGTGAATAGATCTGTCTTTTACTTCTGGATGTGTCTGTTCAAGGCTGCTGCAATGGTACATGTAAAACCCATCTCAAAACATCTGCAGTATTCTCCCTGAACATGACAAGCACAGGGCAGGGATGAGGCTGTAGCCTGCACTCTGAATTTGTACCCATACACTGTTTGAACAGATGTTTTTCTTTTTATTGAAAGAGAGGTTTTTAATAATGGAACTGAGCTCTAGTCTCTAACCAGCTATTGATTGATTTTCCATCACCAGACAGGCACAGAGAGACACACAGAAAAACTTGGTTTGTGCCCTGTTAAGTGGCTTACATGTCTACCTGTGCACCTGCCTGTCTGCCTGTGCACAGATACACACCCCGGCACCCACCCAGAGAAGCACACAACACCCCTGGGCACGCACCAGTTACACAGCTATGCATGGCTGCATTTACATGCAACGCAAGGCATAAAGCAAGATCCCTTAAATTAATATCAGTCCCCTGGTCTGAACCACACTGAGGTGGGATGTTGTGAATGCTGCTTGCGGCTCCATCTTTGTGCTTTGCTCAGGGACTTTTCTGCAGATGTGCCAGAGGAGCATGGTGTTTTACATATACTGTATCATATGGCCAGTCATGCCTAGGCTCAGGGAGAGGGACGACAAAAGGATGCAATTTATGCCTTGATTGTGGCTTTTGTCATGTTCATCTAGGCTCTTATGCTCACTTCCATCTTCTGGGGTCATGTCCAATTTACCTTATTTTCTTCTTTGCAAGTTTAAAAATAGCAGAGAGAAAAAAAATTACTCTTAGCAGTGCCTGGGAGTCAACATAACCTGTGAGCTACTGCCGTGTACAGTCACTTGAGTGTATGCCAAGTCTGTTTAAAGCATGAGGACAAAATGGTCCTTTACCATCAGCAATGCAGATCTTTCATTTACACGGTGACAGTCCCTGTGCATGTTTCACACTCATGCTACATGCAAAACTCCCCTCACATCTGTGCAGAATGAATGCAGAATATATAATTGAGATCTGCAGTGCAGGTGAATGATTTTCCAGTGCTGACCCAAGAGAAAAATTGAGCCTCACACATTGTGTCAGTGATGTCCGAGAGACACAGAGCTGCATGTGTGTGCCCTCTCACCCCAGCTGGATCAAGTTTTTGTCTCTAAGATTGCATCGCAGTTCCTGAGGTCTGCTTTCACTTAGTGCCGGTTGTGGCTGTACCCTTTGTGGCAGTCAGGGACGCGCAGGAGTGTTTTCTTTTCGAAACCTGTGTGCAACATGATGTGGTCGATTGGCCACAGAATTCCAGAGACTGGCTTCCCTCCCTCTCCTGGTGCTGTGTGGAAACTCTCAGCACCACCTTAGGATACCATCTGTCTATCTACCTATACCTGTTTATCTTTTTATCTGTTTGTTCGTGTTTTTCCATCACCTGTAGCAATTAAATTGAAGAACGGTAGAGCCCCCTGTCTTCATTTTCAGCTTTAAATAGAGCACTTATAGGGAAAAATCCCACAGAAGAAGAGCTGGAGACGTAAAACATGGACATGTTCCTAGGAAACACAAGCTGAGCATTTCTGAGCACCAGTGTTATGAGTGTCGTGTACCTAAAGACAGAGGACTCCATGCCTTTCCTTGAGACCAGTAGACACGATTTCCCTCTTCATGATTTGCCACTTGATCTGATTCTATAGAACACTGTCCTGATTTGTGACAAAGAAGGAGATCCTAAAGTGCTGGCAAAGAGGTGGAGGAATCACTTGGTTTGACTTTGCTTGTAAGAGCAGACTCAGCCTCCTTGTCTGGCAGCCCCACAATCTTTGTCTTTTAGCGCTGGATTCAGGAGTGGTGGCGGGACTCCCTGAGTATCTGCCAGAGTGTCTCTTTGTCCATTCTTCTTCTCCCTTACCAACCCTTTCCTTCCTGACACTAGGTTAACACTTCTTAGATTTTCTCATATATACACCAAAGGACAGCGAAAAGACATTCTGAGTGACATGTTCAGTTCCATCCATTCACTGACAACTGGTTCATACAATCTTTCCTGCAAATTTGTTAGGTATCTTGTAAAAGTGGGTTGCTGGCTTGCTCCCAGTACCTCTGTTGGAAGGCCCTTACAGGATCCCTTTGCCCAGATGGTTAGAAAACTCCTATTTGAAACCTTAATTCACTACAGGAGATGTATTGGATAAGAGCATGGAGGGCTTCCCTGTACCCACTTGGTGAGCTCTTAGCATCTTCTTTGATGCCTCAGGGCTGTGCAGATAGTACCAAATTTATTCCCAATGGATGAGTGGGGCCCACCAGGACTAGAGAGGAGGCTGTTGCTCTGAGGGTAGTGTTGTGTGCTAAGACCTGTGCACCTCCACATTAAAACCTCATGCAGTTGTGGTTCATGGTGCCCTTGGTGGGCTTCACATAGTTCCTCTGTGTGATGAGACACACATAGAAATTTGTGTCTGACATCAGTTTCCACATGCCTAAAATGCAACATAGGTACAATCTGGATAGTAGTTATCATTACCTGCTTGTGTAGTATTTCCAGGGAGATCAAACAGTTACAAAAGCCAAGCAACTGAGCCCCCAAAATAAAAAAAATCCTTCCTCATCCCATGAGCCACAGAGATGGCTTCTATTTAAAACCAGTCCTCACAAAAGAGCAGAAATTTTATCCTTGATGCTTGAAGCTCAAGTATTTACACAGGGAATTTAGACTCTTCACTTGTGGTTTTGGCAAAAGCTTCACACAAATGTTTTGCACTGGTGGTCTCTTAGCCATTTAAGATAAACGACAAAATCAAATGCAGTCCTTGCAGACTGGAGCACTGGATGCTGTGCCAAGGATGAAGTATCCCCGTTTGCCTCACATGTGTAGCTGTCAGATCAACATGCAGGCCTAGTTTCCGAATTGGGACTCTCGTGGTGGAGAGACTCCCTTGGAAAATGCTGCTTTTTTAGGGTTGGAGAGAGCATGGATAAATATTTCTCCTTGCTGCCACAGTGTAGGCTCCTTTAGAAAGTGTTGTTTTTTCTAGGGTTGAAGAGAACACAGATAAATATTTCTTCTTCCTGCCATAGTGTTTGCATGTATCTGCAAAGGCGCACATGCATGCACAGCCAGAATTGTCACCATTAAAAAAATAGAACATTTGCCAGAAGATACCCCACAATTAACACACATATTTCCTGATCTAAATACGGGGGAAACTGTGGTTTCTGATCTACCACTGTGTGGTAACTGTTGGCAAATGCCAGCTTTTTAATGGCGACCACTCCACCACATATCTTCATTTAGAAACTGCCCTTGATTAGTAGCTACCCTTTATTTAATAATTAAGTAGCAGGCGTATTTTTAAATGAATTGGGTGGGTTTCTCAGTAGATGTAAAGCGGTACCATTCACTCACCTTCCCTTTAAACTCTGCTAATTCTCACCAGCCAAAAATGTGACTCATACCTGATTCTGCATGTGTGCGTGTATGTATATTTGTGCATTGTCTGTATTTGTGCAGGTGTATACCGATATTTAAGACTTGCATCTTAGTTTTTCCAAAGCTGCGGAGCTCAGTTTGGACTAGTGCCAGGAGGAGCGAGCATTTCCATCGGAGCAGGAGAAAACTCTTAAATACAGCTTTTCAATGTCAGGTGATTCCTAGAGGGGTTAAAAATAAATAGTACTGTTGGAGGTTACAATATCATCTTTTAGCTACCAGAAAAAATGTTGCTCCCTTCTTTGCAGGCTTGGTAGGAAAGCAGCCTGCATAATGGGGGCATGCAAAATGCACAACTGGCTGCAGCTCAAGCAGGAAGGCAGTGCAGTGGCCGCCAACGCTTCCTTCTGGGAGCTCGGCTCCTGGCACCTCGCTGAAGCCATTTGAGCTCTAAGTCACTGCACTTTGTCCAGGCTGGTGTGTGGAGCCCGCTTCAGCGGCAGCTCAGCAGAAAGCCTGCCCAGTTTTGTGTCAGCTCAATGCATTAACACAGCCGTAAAACAATAATCCCCCTTTTGATTCAGTCCCTGAGCAAGTGCTGGTGGCACCGTCTGCTGCCTCCGGCTCTGCTCCATGCCAGGGCGGGCCATTCCCACCACTTCTACCCTCTCTGTGCCCCCTCGGGCCCCCAGCCTGGGTTCGCAGATCCCCCAAGTCTCTTCTTGGTCTTCCCGCGCCCAGTGCGAGCCTGCCAGCCTCAGCTGTACCCAGAGAGGGGTTCAGACCAAGTGTGTGGTGTGTTAGGCAGCCAGCCCCCACCTCGCCTGTTTCCCCTGATAATGCCTCCTCTGTCCCTTCAAACTTAGATCCGACTGACAGTTTTTTCTATTGTTTTTTCTCCAGGGCCGTCCAGGCCTGCAAACCTGCCGGGGGCTCCCATAGCTGCCTCCTCCCACCCTCACACATCCGTGATCACGTCACCTCTCCGCGCACTGGCCTCCCTCCCGCCCTGCCTTAGCCTGCCCTGCTGTGGTGCACGTGCAGTCTCAGTTGGCGGGACTCAGACTGAGATTCAGACTGAGACGTCAGGCACATTTGGATGTCATTGTCAGTTGTCAGGTAATAGAAACATTTTTTTTTTTTGTTGCTATCTGAAGGTCAGTAGTGCTGCCAAGTGATGTCGTCTTTGCTGTGGGAGAGCTGCCTTCACTGGGTCATGTGGGGAAGCCAGAGAAGATGCCCTAAACCACCCCTCTCCCCTTCTTCCTTCCCCTTCCACCCTGGTGAAGGATGGGGAGTGGGAAAGGGCATGTGCTCACTCCACTTCCCCATCCCTCCCCTCCTGTCTACCCACCTTCAGCTGTCACCAGTGGCCACTGCCAGGCTGTTTGTGCCACACTGTGAACAAATGTCTGAGACTCCTCACAGAATGTGATACCCCAGTATCAAGATTTCATCTCTCTGGCTGTTTATTTTAAAATTAATTGGATAACATTTAACATCTGAGGGTTTTTTTTTCCCCCTTCTTTTTTTTCCCTCCTTCCCTCCCTCCCCAGTCATTCATATTAAAGGTTCTCCTCCGCGTCCGTGTGCACACAGGATGTATGTGCTCCATGCCGTTTTCTCCCCTGCTTTGAGAAAAAGCTCCTTGGTAACTTGCCACACACGTCCCTCGCCTCTCCCCCGTCAGCTTTTCTTTTCCTTTATTCCTTTTGGATGCCTGACTTTTGTCACCGCAAGGAGGGGAAAGTGATGTGGAAATGAGGGCACACCGAGCTAGCCAAAGAGGACATGGACATATTGTCGCCAGACCCCATAATTTCAGACCCAGTGATCTCTTTGAAATCAGTGGGTGTTTCCGAGCATGGCTCAGTTGCAAGATTGGGCCTATGGTGAACTGCAGGCTGGAGAGGTGAAAATGGGGAGGGCTTAAAAGAAAATACAGCTGTGGCAAAATCCGCAAGCGTTTATGGAGTCTCACTGTGGTGGGCCAAACCCTGCAGCCCTCATTCATGCTAACGTGTGTGGAGTTTTAATAGGGAGTTCCCAGAATGATTCTGGATAAGTAATGTGAGAACCAGAGGATTTAGAGAGACAGCACGACTGTCAGGAGTAAAGTCGTTGGGAAATGGCTCCTCATGTCCCCTTGAAGCTGACAAAACTTTGCTGCGCTCAGCTTTTTCCTTCCACAAGCAGTGGTACCACCTGGCTGCAGTACACTATACCTCATGGGAATGTTCCTGTGCATCTCTCATTGTTGCAATAAAGCGAAACAAAAAGTTTTGCAAGGAATTTAAATTTGCATCCTGGAATCCTCAGTCCTGAAAGATAAAGTATTTTTGGGAGGAGGCTGAGAGCACTCCACAGGGTCCTGTTTTGACCCTGGGTGAAGCTCAAGATGTGTGAGGAAGGCTCCCTGTGCTGCATGAGAGAGGCTCAGCCTGCACCCAGCTGCTTGCACCAAGGTGCAGGCACTGGGCTTACAGCAATGTGCTGTGTGGTGCAGTGCAGTCAGTGCATCCAGGGGTTTTGGTCAGATTTCTGATCTGAGCTGCTGTACACAGCGTGGGGGGGATGCTGTTTTAATCAGGCTCTGTTTCATCAGCCTCAGCAGATTGACTAACTGGACTGAGGTGGTTGTAGAGATGGGCTCTTCCGAATGGCAAGCGCTGGATCAGAAAATCGGATAGCTCCCCTGCCTTCCCACTTCCCTCCTTTCTGTAACCAGTAAACCAAACTGGAGCTGATCTCATGTTTGCTGTTCTCTGTCTTCACTGGTGCAGTATGCACGCAGGTGCCTTTGGTAGGCAGGTAATTGTAACAGTGAACTGGATGCCCTGCTTCCCTGTTGCTTCTGATGCCAGCAGCTAGTGGGGAGGGAAGCAAGTACAACTAAAAATAGAAAAGGAAGGAAGGAATAACTTATTAAAGAATGTGGGAAGGCGAGGCTTTTGTACTTTGTGTACTTTGAGTTCTCACTTTGGAGTTGTGCGCTGTGCGTTTTCCGAATTGCCTGTTTGCTGGGAGAGCGATGCCAGGTCTGTGGAGAGAGACCTGTTATCATGGCTTCCTGTAATTACTGCTGCAGTCTGCAGCACTTAGAGAATAGGTTATATCAAAGTGCATGCTACATGTTTATGACAGTAGTTGGTCAAGTTCTGCTTGAAAGAAACATTTTCTTCCCTCAAAAAAGCAGATTACGTCCACTTAACCCTTTCTTAACTCCCATAGTATTCACTGTATATGAGCCTGGGCATGGTTTAAACCCCGTGACAAGGGTTGTGGGATCTTTCTAGCCCCCAGAATGTCTTGTGGAAATGAAAGAAAAGTGAGTTCTTTGTGTTGACTAATAATCCAGTGATGATCTCTGCATTGTGCCCTCTTTTAAAATACAGACATTTGCAACAGTCACTTGTTCCAGCTTTAGAGATCTGCTTGTCTCTTTGACTTGATTAGCCTTTTATTCTGTCAGCCCTGTTCTTGCTTCTGAGGAATTGTTTCCTTCTTTGAACAAAAGCCATCAGCAGTTCCCGCCTCTCCTCCTCCTCCTCATTTCTTACCTTTCCTGTTTTTCAGCATTCATTTAATTCAGGACCTGAAGTTTTTCCGTGCAATTCTCAAACAGGCTTCAACTCTGAAGGCTTGAAGTTGCAGGTACTCCCAGATCTCTGCTGGGCACTCACAAATTGAGCCCTCAATAGTCCCAGCAGTTTTGTGCTGGAAAATCTAAACTTCTGGCTGCTAGTGGGATTTGGGGTACACACGTATGAAACCTACATTTAGAAATCTCCAACCTAGATAAGAGCGATCACCCAGAATGCTGAGTAGCGTTCAGTTGTGCACAGGGAAAGTTGTACTGCTTCATTCAGGGCTGTTTGCAATCTTTAGAAAACGAGCTGCTGGTGGTAGTTTCTATCACAGTAAATGGTGCTGGGAAGTCTGCTTGGGTGTCCACCGTGTCACTTGGTCAGTGCTGGTCGTGGTCCCCTCTGTCTTTGTTCTGTTCTCTGTGTTAAGGCACCACAGGGTGAAGAATTTGCAAGTAAAGGTCTATGTTTTCCGTGTGATTTAAAAAAATAATGTGCCAATGGAACAATCTCTCTCTCAGTCTCTTTATTTATTTATTTTTTCCCTCAGAGGCTTCTGTCTGTTGAATTGGGTTCTCCCGTTTAAATGTTTTTAGTGCCTATTTAATTAGAAGTTGGAATAGAGTCATGAAATTCACAGGGTTGTGTAGCTTGGATCTAAAATATAAATGGGCAAAGCATTCATTTTGCTTTACCCCTTGCCAGATTAGGGTGCTTTTTTGAGCCTGCTTTTTATTTCATTTCAATGAATTGCAACTGCTCAGAGTAACTGTAAAACACACACAGGTTTTTTTGCATAACAGAGACATGCAAATGATTGTTGAGAGACGTAATTATGTAAAGAAAAGTATATGCTCGTATGCATGCACAAATACACTGCAGTGCTTTTTGTGGGGCTATTTTTTCCCAATATATCTTCATGAGGCTCTTTTTATGATGCTGATTTATTAATATTGTACATTAAGGCTTAAATTGTCAAAGCTGCCTAAGAGATTTGGATGCCCATTTCCCACTAAAGTTAACGAGAAATGAGCTTTGAAAATCTCAGCCCAGAAGTGCATGGCACTTTTTACAGTGTGCTCTCCAAAGAAAAAAGTCTCTGCCCTGAAGATCCTACAGTGCAAAATCCCCAGAAATGGAATTATAATTGGCATAAGACAAAGGAGATTGTAATGGCACAGATAATAATTTATCTCCTGTGCCTGCATTCAGATAGATACCTGATCCAAAATCTTTGGACCTGGGCCCACGAGTGAGGGTTTTATATACCTCTGTAAAGATAATTAAACCTGTCCAATGCACATATATTCAGCTCACCAGTGAAACTGCTTCCTTCCCACATGTAGGCTGATGGAAGGAGGTGGAAAGCAATTACGATACTTAGTTGCATATATAAAAACAGCAAGTGGGCATGGACAGCAATGATTAATGGACAGGGCTGTGAAGTTTAAGGTCTAAAATAGAGGAAAGCATGGGGCCATAGCTCAGAAGAGAGGAACAAGCTTCTGTTAATTCAGGGAATCAGCTGTATTAGTCATTAGAACATTCTGAAAATCACACAGTCATCTTGTAAAGTTAGTATCAATTTACTTGGCTACTGAAATTCTACTTACTAGTCTGGTGTTTTCTTGGCAAAGGTTAAAGAGACAATAAAGATAAAAGAATTACCTGTAAGTAAATAATAGGTTTTAAAAGAATAGCTTTCCCTCCTTCAATTATATCATTGTATTCATTTTGTGTTGGTTTTATAACTGGAGTCAGCCAATAAGAAGAGCTAGATTAGACCACCCTGCTGTAAAAAGCTTGGTGCAATTAATACAGTCTGTCTAGAAAGCAGTATTATTTCAAAAACTTTTATGTTAATGATATGGTATGCACTCGGCACATTTCTTACTAGAACAAGAAGCAAGCTTTTGTTCACTCCAGACTGGGTTTTATTAACACAGGAGGATCAATGGAAAACAAAACAGTAATCAGAGCAGAGAATGCAAACTCATCCAGCAAAAACCTCCTAACTCATCAAGTCCCAGGACTATGGCTGGTACTCTACTCTTCGGTTTTTGTTGAGTGGAATCTCAGGAAAAAAAAAAAAAAGAGCACCAAAACTTGATTTCTGATCAGTACTGGGTGCTTTTTTGAGAGGAGAAAGAGGAATTTGCAGTATGTGTCTGAGGGCAGACAAAGACCTATAGTTTCCCCGAGATCCTTTGTAAATGTATCTTTTCATTTTGCTGCAAAGCAAAGAAAAGTTTGGCATAAAGTACTGGCTAACATTCAGGAGAGATGTCCCTATTAGTCGTGGTTACATGTATTTATTTATTTTAGTGAAATATTTAATGCATGCTATAGTGGAATTGACTTTGTGGACAGTACGTACAGAGTGCAGGGATGTGTGAGAGATGTATATATTAAAAACAGTAATGCATCAGTCTGAGTGTATGCATCCATCTTTTCATCTATCTATCAATCTGTGTGTTCATCCATCTATCCAAGTATTAAAGTCATATGTGACCTGTCTGTCTATGCAGCTCTCTGTCTCACCAAATATTAAAATCAGATCCAAACTCAAAATAGATGGATCTAATCACAAACTGATTTTTTGACTGAATGGCGTGTTTGTCAAGAGGCAGTGAAGAGACCTTAAGACAGCAAAGAGGCAACTAAAATTAGGGTGCTGCGTGGGGCAGCAGTGCTGGCAATGTGAGCACGGATGAGGCTTTGTTCTAAACAGATGCCCGATCACTATAACTTTGGTAAATCCTAATTATGTCAAGTTAAAAATCAGCAGGAACAACAGCGATATTTAGAGGTGCTTTAAAGTGGATCCCTGCCATTTCCAGACATCCCAGGAATAAAGAAAAGTCCTTAATTGCAATATTAATGGGTGGAACTGAATCCAGTAGTCTTGCGACAAAAGGGTTCAAGGCAACGTTGCCTGAAGTAAAGACAATGACTCCAACATTGAGAGAGTTAACTCGATCGCATACCACTATGCTGAGCCCGAGAGTCTGAACTCTTCAAACGCTCCAAATGGAGAGCTAAATCAAAGAATCCTGTTTCAAATCCATCCAAGATGTTGCTGTTTTTCTCCTCTGACAGGAGAAGCATTTGGAAGTGCAGTTTCTTTCTTTTTTTATAGCTGTCTTAAAAAGGAGTTTGGATGTTTAGCACAGCTGGTGCTCATTACATTATGCACTATCAATAAAATAGCATGTGTAATTAATTTTTAATGCAGTGCTGTATGCAGCGCTTTAAAGCAGTTACTGTATGGGGAGAGCCGACACCGGTCACTGACATCAGAAATATTGAAATAGAGGGCTAGATTTTGCATTTTTAAAGGGTGTATGTGTGAGTGGGGGAAGGGTAGTTCCCAGACAGCGATTCTCTGGCCACAATCAAATTTAAAAATATAGGAACAAGATGGATGAAGGTGATTTTATAATTTGCTTATTGGAATGAATGAATTTATTTCATTTTAGAGGTTGCTGAGTGATGGCTGGGTTAGGAGTAGGTGACTTCAGAGTATAGGTAAGCACCAAGGGACTGCACAGCAACTGATCCATCTTTGTTAAGGCACAAACAGGCTTTGGTGGTATCAGGTGGGAGATGAGGCAAAACGGGATGTTATGGGAAAGTAAGGGAAGGACATTTCTGTTCTATCTCATTGATCAGTTTGGGTTTTTTCACAGGGCCTCTTTCTTGTGCCTTGTTGTTCCCATTAGTAATAGCCCCCTTTCTACACCCCCCCACCCCCCCCC
Source organism: Athene noctua (assembly GCF_965140245.1). Lineage (NCBI taxonomy): Eukaryota > Metazoa > Chordata > Aves > Strigiformes > Strigidae > Athene > Athene noctua. Next base: position 38,780,992 of record NC_134042.1, on the reverse strand, counting down.
CCCCCACACACACCCCCCCACCCACCCATATTCATTAAGTATTTGGGAGTATCGGTAGTTTGGAAGGGAGAGTGTAGCTTGGTGACAAAGAGGCTGTTACAATGATGGCAAGGTGCGGGCTGCTCTGATGGAAGACACAAACAAATCACAGTCTTCTTTTTGCTTGGCATTTGCGCAGCACTTTCCAGAAGACATCAGCATAAATAAAGACTACTTTAATGGGGTGCAGTAGGCAAGGTTTGGGCAGCGCTGTAGCTTTCAGCAGCTGTTATGTCCAGAAACATCTCCGTTGTCTGAAGGAGGAGCAGACCTATTTTTGAAGTTGTAGCATGGTGTGTGTTCGTATTCAGCAAAGGGACAGGAATGGCTTTCGTGTTTCTGCAGCAGAGTAACCACAAGGGAAGGTTGGCAGGATAGGACCATCCTTTCCCTGCTGCCACCTCCTTCCTACCCTTTTCAGGGAGTTGAATGCCTCTTGGTGAACACTTCCTAAAAAGAGAAGAAATCAACTGCAGGAAGAGAAGGAAGGAAGCAATCACCTCGAAAGCGACAAAATTAGGGGTAGTGTTTGTCAGGTGCCTTGCCTTTTGGTTGGGCAATGCACCAGCTTTCTGAGAGCTGATTTTTTTTTTAATACACATGCACGAGGCATAAATGTTTGCAATTATTCTTTCTTTCTCTGAGTAAATTGCCATTCATTTGTACATAGCGTATGCTAAACAGTTCACTTGTACAGCCTCACCTGGCATATTCAGGATGGAGTTTTCTCCTGCCCCTTCAGCAGTAGCTTTTTGTCATCACTTTTCTTCTCGCTTTCTGTCAGATATGTGCGGATGCATTTGTGTGTCTGAGCCAGGAAGTGAATTGGGCTGTTCAGTTTGTGAGAACAGAGATAAATCTCTTGTGCACAAATATAATGCTCAGTGTCAAAGGAAGTAGGGCAAGACATGCTGTATGGTGTAGGTAGTTGTGATGAGAAACGCTTTTTAGTTCACAAGCCAGAGTGGGAAATGTAGAGGCAACAGTGAGGCATTGTACATTTTGTAGTGAAATAACTTTATTTTATTTTATTTTTAAAGACAAATTGGATCCCATATTCCTGGGGTAGCTCAGGTTTAGGCCAGAGAACTGCAAAAAATTACTGCATGTCCCTTCAGAGCTGCCTGTTTTGTTTTTTTTCTTTTCTAAATGCTTCACAAAAAGAGACGAAAGGAAGAGTTCCATGCTCAGATGGGACACTTCATGTTTAGAAGGGGGTTTGAGTCAAAGAAGCCAGACTATTGCACCTCCCGTGTGCCCCACTGGGCTCCTGTGTGCTGCACGGTCCTTCTTTCGGCTGAGCAGTAAACAGCTGAGCAACTGTTAGCAACATACTTTTTTATGCTGTTTGCTTTCTTTTGGACAGGCTTTTTCCAAGCATTTTTGCAGTACGTACAGAAATCTGGTAGGCTAGAATATGGTACGTGCCTTTGCTATCTTTATTTCCCTCTTGTTTTTGTCTTAAACAAACCATTTCTGTGGGTCCCTGTTCTAGCTAACGCAACCTGCCGTGGCACAAGCTGGGGAAGCCAGGTTCAATGAGTCAGTAAAATGTGCACTTGGAAGTGAACAGGCAAAAATCCCACATAGTGAGGGCTTACATTTTTTATGAATTCAGCTGTAAGAGTCAGAGGTCCTGGGACTTCTGGAATGAGGTTAATGCAGACACTAAGCAAGGCGGTGGGGAGACATAGGTGCTGGAATCATGCCATGAAATAGTGCTTTCTAAATTATTGTCTTTGCTATTAACATGGTTAATCTCTGGTTAGAGAGAGGCCAGTTTGCACAGCATACCTGCAGTGTTTATGCTTGTTTAAACGTCACTTGGCTATTTGGAACCAACTGTAAATGTATTATTTTCAGTATATCCCCTGGCAATGTGACGGGAGCATCCTATCCTTTCTGTGTGTCAGCCTGTCTCCTTACATGCCCTGTACTGACCTAGATTATTTCACGTGAGACCCATATCTAAACCTGATCCTTACGTCTCTTCCATGGCTGCGTGACAAGCACAGTGCTGCCAGGGTGTGCTGTACCACGCCAGCAGCCCACTGAGGGTTGGATTAGGGACTGCCTAGGGATGCTTAGCTGAGCATCTTTCTACGAGGTGTTTTATGACTTTAGCGGCATTCTTCTGTTATGCCAGCTGTGAACATGGTCTATGGAATTCAGGGATGTACAGAGATTTCAGTAAGAATCAGAGTATTGTTGGGAAATATGTACTATTTAAAACTGTCCATGGCAATCAGGGTGAAAACCAAAAATTCCTGGAACCTTGTAAGACCTCGGCATAGCACCAGTGATCTTTGCCTGCGGGAGAACTATTTTTTCAATTTGCATCTTCTAACAGAGATTTAGATTATTTTCTCCCCTCCTCTGGTTGAACAGGGAGAGAGTAAGTTCATTTATTATGGCACAGACAGGTTTATAATGCAAAGTCTTTCCAAAAACTAGGTCTGTTTATCGATTGGTTAATTCAAATCCTTTATAAAAATGTGCGAACTGTTGATTAAACTGGGAATAGGATCATTCTGGTTTTGCCTACAGTGAGGACAAGATTAGTGAGTAACTTCACCTTTCTGCAAAACCTTATAAAATACAAAAATAATAAAACCCCATGTTTTTTCTTTGTATTTTTTTGTTTCTTCTTAAACTGAACCTCTGTTGCAAATTTGAGATAGAATCTTAAAAACTCTGTAGCCTACTGAAGCCAAACACTTCACTATCATTATCAGTAGATACATAGAATAATTGTGAAATAATCCTGTGAAATTGCTGTAAACTCCCTCCCAATTTCCTTCACACTTTCTCCGCAAATTTTCCACGAGGGGCATTGTGAAAACTGCAGTGGTGCTAGCCCCTGCCTCCACCACCACTGTCAATGTTCATTAGTGCAGCTGAGCACACTTGCAAATGTCTGAACTTTTCCCATATTTAGAACCCTCTAGCCAGCAAATCTTCCCTCTGCTCTCTCCTTTTCAAGGAAAAACCCAATGGTCAGGATTTGAGGTGGGCACTTGAGGTATAATTTTAATTCTGTGGCCTCATATCATCCAGAGCTGTAAGGGAGAGCAAAAGTGTGTGGGAGACAGTACCATCACTGCCTTAAATAATTTGCTCATTGCCCTTTCCTGCTAAGTTTGCCAGGCCATGTCTTGTGATTATAAACTGAGATTTCTTAAATTTGTTTTATCTTTAATAGGTAAAGATGAGCAAATGCTCTTTCTCACTTTCTCCTTACTCTTCTTTGCAGATATCTTTGCTCTCTGGGGCTGGGTGGGACTGCTGGGGAGGTATTACCCAGGGGATTTCATTGCCCCAGGGTTAGATTTGCCCCTCTGCATGGCAGCACGGGGCTGTATGGCATATAGCCCCTTCCCAGCAAGTCCCAGTGAGTCACCATCCTACTTGCTGGGCTGCCTGATGGGAACAGGCTGCTCTGTAGCCAGCCTGGCCATAGAGCTTCTCCCCCTCTGCACCTTTCTCTTCCTCTGCTCTGCCTCAAACATTCATAGTTTTTTTAAACATATCATTTCAGCTTGCCATCAGGTAGGTCCTTCATTCATGCTGTCACTGCCAGTGGTCCCTGCAATAATAATTACAGCAATTTTTTCTAAAAATCAAGTCCAAAGTGAATTTACTGGGTTTTTTTGGTGTTTTTTTTTAACATCACATTTTTTAAAATGGAAATGACTGCTGAAAGTAAACACAGCTTGCAACGTACAGACTTACTGGGCCAGCATGAATTTCCTTAATAAGCTAGGGTATGCGTGTGTGCGCGCGTGTGCGTGTGTTTTTTTTCCCTCTTAAACCTTGGAATAAGAATGCTGTCTCTTTAAATCCTAACTCAAACTTTACTGGCGATTTTACAGAGCCTGGTTTCATTTATAGTGGAGCCAGACTTGCTGTGTGAGAGCCGTCCGCATGCTGGAATTAGTCTTAAGCTCGCTTCTGTGGCGTTGCCAAATTCCATGTTTGTGTTTTATTTAGAATTCTTTTCACGGCCAGTCGAATCTGTTCAGGCACACATAGGCAGTGTTGCGCCCCATGGAGAAAATAAGCAAGTTTGCGTTTTCTTTGGCATAGGCCATGGCCACAAAAGACTGCGGTCTAAAAAAACATTTTTTAAAAGCTATTTTAACCCATAACAGATGTATAAAGTAGGCACACGCATGCCAGCTTCCTTAGTTTTAATTAAAAAATAATTACGGCTTTAATGGGATGCTAGTGACAAATTTGGATGAATGGTGGGTGACATTATCTCAAGGCTTGCTTCAACTTATAAATTAGTGCATTTCTCTTGGCCAGTGGTACAGATGAAATTAAACGAAGGAGTAGATTAATATTTCTTAAAGTTACATTGAACCAAATGAAAAATCAAATCAAATAAAAAACCAAGGCCCCTTCCTCCCTCTCTCACTCAGATTCCTGTTTGCATGAGATCACAGAACATGGAGGAAAGGTTATTTTCTCTGGCTGATAAACGATCTGGCCAACAATAAACTGGGCTTAGGTTTGCAAGGTACCTGTCCCTTTCATAATTTCACATCAGTAGCCACATCGCCAAATTATTGTGATTAATGTCAGCAGGCGCTTCTATTTATAACCACATCTAACTAACTAACACAGTACCTCCGCGCCAGGAAATCTTAAATATAAAAACATCTCTCCATGCTGCATGTTGCAATGGTTCTCTCTCCATACTTCAGCTAACTGGCTGCCTTTTGGGCTGCAATACCGCCTGCGATTCTTCACATCTTTAGGCTATTTTCAATTTGGGGCTTTTAAGGCTCACCAGAACTGGGCTAGATGCACAGGCTTGCACAGGTAACAACAGTTTATATTTATGAAGAAATAAACAAAGGAGTAATAAACATGTAATGAGCTAACCCCAGATGGTATCTCTGCTGTTATTACAGTCAGGTGTATGCGGGGCTGGGGAAGGGAGAGGGAAGGATCAGCATGGGAGGCTGTGGATATCGAAGGAGGAGGAGGAGAGGTCTGACGAGTTCACTGGAAAAAGTATCTTCCTCCTTCCTACGCAAGCCTCCATCCCACCCACGGACACCCTTAATAGGTGCTGAGAGGAAAGGTGATAAAGCACCGTAAGTTTCAGGACGTGCAGCGGAACCATGTTTCCTCTGGACCTGCTCGTCCCACCCCGACACTTTGAAGTAGCAGAGGCAGCCCAGCACAGGATGGGGGCTTTCTAGATGGGAGCAGATGATCAGCTTCACATTATTCTATGGCAGAGGCAGATGAGGATCATTTTGTGTGTGGACAGCCAAACCCTGCTTGCCGTTCTCAGACGTATTCTTTCATGAAACTTCTCATCTGCTTAACATTTAGCTCCCCTTATAAAAAGCCCCTGAAATGCTGCTGATACATGTAATCTAGATGGTGAGAGCTCTTCTTCACTCAGGCATTGCCAGTTTTCTGTAACAAACGGTACATTGTTTCCTCATTAAAAAAATACAAGCAATATTTGGAAAAAGCAACTGAAGGAAAGAGAGAGAAAGAGAGTATCAGGTATTTGGTGGATAGCTGTGTACCTCCCACTAGACCAGTCCAGGTTTGTCTTGTAATCTACAGATGTTTTGCTACTAATTTCCACACAAATGTGGCGGAGTCCCCCACCTTGCTTGCTCAGAGCTGTCTGCCATGTTAAGCTGGGGAAGCCCAGCAAGAGGAAGCTGCTCTTGTTGGTTAGAGCTGGACTGGAGAGTTTGGTCTCAGGGTGATCTGCATGATCCCTTGGGAGAGTGGTATCTCTCCTCAGTGTGCAGGATATCCATTGCCTGAAGCTGAACCAAGCCAGACACACCAAAGATACGATTCCTGGGCTTTATTTAACTGCAGCGAAAGAGAGATTTTCCTTTGTTGATTGAATGAGGATTTCTGTGGTAACATTTCCCTGAGCTTGAATTCCTCATGAGTGAAAATTAAGTTCCAGCATTAAAAACATGAGTCATGCAGTGCAGATGAGAGTCATTTTTGCATTCCTGGAATTTTTCAAAGGGAAACATTACATTCACGATAATCCTTTAAATTATACCTTATTGCTAAAACAATCCATGAGGCATTGTGCAGTAGAACTCTCTGCTATTTGGTTACAGTTGAGGCTTTGAAAATAGCACCTGAAAGCTTTTAGACTCCTGTGTGTCAGTATCTTAGTTTTCTTTTTATGTTGCTCCATACAGTATGGTCTGGTGTCTTTTTTATTTACTCCTTAGGATTTTTTTGTTTAATAAATAAGGCTAATTTGATTTGTTCTGATCTGTCTCAAGTATCTAATTGCTGCTGTAGAGAATGATTAATGTCCAGCTGAAAGGACTCCACATCTATAAATGAGAACTGAAAGCAGATGTTAGTTTGATGAACGTGTGCTGCCCATTCCTTGTCTGCAGTGGCTCAGAGACCAGGCTGCTGAGATATTGCTATCTATCAAAAGAGAGATGTTAGATGCCAGATACAGTTCAGAGTCACACACCTATCATGAGCTGAGTGAACAGTTAACAAATAATGTATCCCAGGTTTTTTTTTTCCTCTGTTTGTGAAGTATCTACACACAAGACAGTGGTATCCTCAAATTGCCAGAAGTACTTGACAAACTCCAGTTCAGGAGAATGCATTGTAAATTGATTACAACCAGGATTTTGTCTCTCAGTTTTTACTCAAGGACTAGTGTTGGTATGTTGTCTGAGGGCAGGTAAATTCAGTTTCCAGTGCTACTGCATGTGCAGTGCTGATTCTGAAGTTAATTCATCCCATTCTAAAAAAAAAAAAAAAAAAAAAGCATAGTTGATAACCTTTTCTATTTGTGGACTGGCTAGGTGCTCAAGCATTTCTGGCAAGCCAGGCCAAATGCTTTTCAGAGTTTGCTAGCTTGAGTTCATGTAGACCTGTGGAGAGCAGACAGTAAAAGGAGCAAAAGACTGAATTGCCTGGGCACAAGATCAGGTTTTGTAGTGTCCAGCCTACTTTGACATACACCGGCACACAATAAAGCACAACAGCTTTTTAGATAAAAGCAGGTATAAACAGGATCTTTTCATATAGGCTCTCCAGTTTAGTAATGCATGATGCTTTATAGTCCTTTCACAAGCGGTGGTCTCTTGGTTGTTGCAGAATGCCTTCCTAGCCAGTGGGTAACAGCAGGTTAGCAGCCAGTGTGTGTCAGAGTGCAGTAGAAATTTTGGCCAGGGGCAGGCATTTCTGGTAATAGCAGTAGGATTGTCAGTGTTTCCAAAAAACGGAGAGTGCTTGCTTTTAAAGCCCCTTTTAAAAATCTTTCCTGTACTTTTAAAATGTTCACCAGTATTGCTGTGAACAAAAGAGAAAAAGTAGTTAACAGATTCAGTCACTTCGATTTTTTTGTGAAATAGTCCTTGCATTTTAACTTTTTGTTAAATCTCTATTCAGGTAATTCTATGACTAGAAAACTATTGGACAGATGGACAGACGGAGATGTAAAGACTAACACAAATTTCCTTGCTGTCTATAAATCAGGCTGCCTTGGGATGTGTATATGGCAGGAGAGAGAGGGAAAGAGAGGAGGAGAGAAGGAGGATAAAAGGGACAGAGAAAAGACTTGAAGTCATGTAGAAGGATAGGTACAGGCATCTCAGAGCTCTGGCTACATCAGCTTCTGTACTGTAGACATGTCAGAATTAAAGCAGAGTACTTCCAGTGGGACCTTCAGTTTCTCTGCTACCTGAATAGAACTCTACATAGAGCAGGCTGGAGAGAACAGAGAGACTTCTTACATTTAGCTGGTTTTTCCATTTGGGATGTAACTATAACAACATTAATTTCAAATACGATTATTTATTAAAATCTTTGGGCTTTGTTTCATAGATGATACTGAACTGAGAAGTGAGACCTTTTCAGTTAAAGTAACTGCACCTTACCGGCATAAAATCTGGCCTTTTAGATTGTTTATGATGATTTTTCCTGACCTGTATCTACCTGACTGTGCTATAATGTCAACAGTTCCCAACTGATACATCTCACATAGTGACTGAAAATCTGAAAGTGGACCAAAATAAAATAAATGGTAGCTTTCTCCCTATCAGTTCATACTTTCAAGTTATTAAAAAACAACACTGCTTTTTGTCTTCCTTTACTTCGCTTTCTTCCTCCACTCTCTTCTTAGCTTTCTTTTCCTACAGGGAAGAAATGTAATTGATGCAAATACGACTATCCTAAATTAAGCTGGTAAAATACTCATATGGCTGTTATCATTACTGATCAGTCTGTAGTGCATGGTAGACTTCATTTCTGTGGAGGAGAGCCAGGACTGAAGTCAAGAGATGGGACATAGCTTAGAGTGCAGTCAGCAAAATATGTTCCAGTTTCTCTTGGTGTAGTCTCCTGACAGGTTGTTTCTACATCCTTTGTGGGGTAGGAGGAAACATCCTTGAGAGAAAATGTGTAAAGAAAGCTAGCCTTTGTAACATGATGGCTTTCCTCATTGCTATGAACTTAGCCTGCCGAATGAGCTGCGAACGTGTGATTGTTGCAGGACAGGGCTTGTCCACAGTATTTTATTGTTTCTGGAAGTGGTCACTTGAGCAAGTACACATGGTGCTGCTGTGAGTCAGTATTGGTTTGCTCTGGCTGCTTCTTAGGAGGTTTTCCTATGAATAAAGGTGTGCCTGGCCCCGAGCAAATTGTGGAACTCCCTCTTGTTGGCTGTGGAAAGGTGTAAACGGGTTGGGAACTTCACGTGGAGCACATCAGAGGCTCAGCATCAGGAATCTCATGTTTGCTCTGCATGGGCAGATATTCTGTGGGCCTTACACAACTGAGGGCATGGCTGTAAGTTTTAATCATGCAACTAAAATCAAAGGAGAGCACTGCCGAGGAGGCGTTCCTTGGAATAGGCAGGTTTAGGAGACCGACAACAGGCTCTGTTTACAAGTGGGAGAAAATAAAGCATTCCTGTCCAGGGTTCCCCAGTGATATCAATGAAAGGACCCTGTATCTGTCTAAAAAAGGAAAATCCATGTTGAAAAATATTCTGAGTGAATTTGCTGTATGCTTTTATTTTTAAGTGAGAAGTATTGACAGCAGAAGGGAATTCTTCTATTACATGTCCTATTCCCTACAGTTTGGGAAATCTAAATCCAAGCCTCCACTGAATTTTCCCAGTGATTTTGGAAAAGTCCCTTAATTTCTCCATAGAAAGTCTTCCACTAATTCAGTCAGGAATTCCAACTCTTCACTCTGTGATAGGAGTATTATGAGGATAAAGATGTGGAAATTTCTGAGGTGCTCAAATACTAAAATAATAAAAAGCGACAGAAGTATATTAAATGAATGGCAATAATTTAGGCTAATTTTTGAGGAATAGTTTGTCCTGTTTGGATGGGGTGGAAATGAGACTGAGAGCCATTGATGGTGACTGATGTTTGTCTAACTGTTACCATGTTTAAAATACTCACAAGTGTATAAGAGGTACTGCTGTTACTCCTCTCTGTGAAAACGGTGTATCAAATTGTGCTCTCAGGTACAGCAGCTCAAGACCATTGCAAATTAAGCCATTGGAAATCAATGGGGTTGCACATTTGTAACTGAGATCAGAATTTGGCTTGGCCTTGTACGGTGCTCTGTGTTAATTCTTGCATCTAAACCTGGAAGAAACGGCTTTTTTATTACTGCAGTGCTTGAAGAGACCCCAGGAAAGTAAGGTATAAATATTAGAGGCTGCCAACAGCTAGTGGCAGTTTCGGCCTAATAAACTGGAAGTAAATAACTTGGTGATTAGCTGGAATTGGCAGGCCACTTAAAAACAGCACTGACTGGGTACATGGTTTTCCCTGTTCACACCTTAATACTATATAACAGCATGGATGGATGCCTGGAAGATATATGAGTCTCAGCAGAACTTGTTCTGAATCTACCCTGACACTTCCATTTGTGAATAATCTTAATGATAACAACAACAACAACAATATGTACTTAGCTAGAACCTTTCATCCCAAGGAGCCCGGAGTGGTTCTAATTTGAAGAGTGAGCAAACGGTAAAATTCAAGATAGTTTTACAGCTCAAATGCTGATTTAGGAAGCCAGTAGAAATTGGGGTTTCTTGCTGCTGGCCCACCACACAGTCCCTCTTTGAACCTGGCCAATTTACTTTTCCCCCAGTGTGTCTCTAGTGGGGATGTGTGAGGCTTAATCTCAGGCAAACAGGTATGTGAATAAGGCAAGCAGTGAATAGACTTGTATGTTCAGAGAAATTCAACCCCTAGAGATCCACTCTAGGAAGAAATATGATCAAATAGCTAGGGAACAAATGAACTCTTTCAGGGCAGGGCATAGACAAAGTCCATGGGAGTTATCAGAAAAATCAATTGCTATTGATTCAGTGAGCATTAGATCAGGCTTCTTGCTCCCTGACTGCCATTAAGTTGTATTTCAGGAGACAACAGGGCATTTTGGCAAGGGAGTAAGAGAAAGTTTGGCACAGTCCACTCATTTTTGCCATTGCCATGCTCCTGTCTCACTCCTCGCTCTTATGTCTGTGTACCTTAAGTAGCAAGAGAAGATTCTGGCTCAGTTGTCATTTTCTGTCTTTCTGAGTCCCACTTTAAGTTCTAATATACAGGCTTGCTGTAACATTTTGCTGTTCCTCTGGATGACTTTACTTTTTCCTTTGTAGCAATGAGGTTCCTGCTGCAAGGAGGAATTCCCCTCTCCTATCTAATAAAATGACCAGACTGGGTTGGCATGGTGTTCCCAAAGAGAAAAGGTTATAAAATACTCAGACAGTGCCAGGCTCCCTGACAGAATTAATACCTCACAGTATTGTGTCACTCCTGCGGCTTCTACTTTTGAGTTACCCATCCCTCTTAGTCATTTAATTAGTCATTATTTTTGGCAATGGGTGTAGTGATTTGGTTTGATTGGAAAGCACCAGGGTACAGTGTCCAGGTTTGTTACTTATGAATAGTGGCCATCATGTTGACATGTAGATTCCTCAGAATATAAACCATGTAGGGGCCAGAGAATGCAGTGGTTTTGACTCTTCTGCTCTCTGAAGTGTAGTCTTTTGGTGGTTTAGAAATGGAGCGATAATCCTTAAAAATGCTGTGATTTGCCTGAGAGCCGGAGACTGTCTAGCATAATTCATCTTTGTGGTTTTTCCTAGTCAGCCCTCACAGGTGAATATGACCATTCTATAGGCAGGAAAAAAAAAAGGGGGTGGGGGGGGGGTGGGCTTGAGCACAGACTTGGCTTGTAAATTCCTGGCCTCCAGAAATCTGGTCTGGTCACGTTGCTACATGAACAACAGGTATAAAAAGGATATACGGTTGAAAGTGATTTGCTTTAGGTTTGGATTAGGCCCATAATCCAGGTCAGCAGTTACCAAATTATCTTGCAGAAGATAAGAGTATTTTGGCCCAAGGTAGTCAGAATTGAAATGTATAACAAAAGTATGTCTAAAATTCCTACTTAGGAGGGCAAAAATTTATGCATGGGGATACTGGAGCATTTCTGATCAAATCATGGGTTCTCTTTGGCTTTTAAGTTTCACTGTAATTGAGAACATGCAAAATAAATTAAAAACCGAGGGGACCTGAAAGATTTAAATACGGCTAAATTTATTTTGTTGAGATTAAGTATTTCATACCTGAAGCCCGCTAGGAAAGGAAACCAAGGTTGGCTCTACGGTGTGAATCTTTGGGTTTTGAAGAAGCCAAGAATCCAGAATGGCTGCTTTATGTGGGATTTCTTAATTCCTTCAACCTCTTGGGCGAAAGTCAGAGCTATGTGAAGGTAGGTGTGCGTGGTATTTTGCAAGCAGACATGAGCTTGTTCTGCCCATGCTTCAAGCCAACTGGACAGAAGCCAGGCCTGCACCGGAAGCCGCACAGCTGTGTGAGTGAGGATGTTGAGCCCCAGCCCTGTCTCTCTGCAGGGCTTGTTAGCGCGAGTTTGGGGTTGTACTAACCACAGCTACACGTCCTCTGCATTGGTGCTGGCTTGCGTATGGCCAGGTTGGAGTGCAGGCAGGGTGAGCCTTTGTCAGCCTGCCAAATACCATGTAGACATACCCTTCCTCACCCTAGGTAGCAGTTTCTCAGGCACTTAATTTTCGTTGAAGTCAGCATGAGCAAACGTTAGTCATCTTGAGTAGTGGCTGCCAAAGGAGGTCCTTTGTGTAACGCATAGATTTAGCAATCTAGGCATTGACTTTGCATTACTAATGTTTGGTCTGCTTTCTCCCAGGCCTTTCCACTCTCTTGGTCACTGTCAATCCCCTTTTCTGCTAGCTGCTCCAGCCCTTAATTGCATCTGACTGCAGTGATACAGTTGTCAGCCCTGGAGAAGTCTCTAGACTTTATTGCTACCCTCCCTCAGGCAATGCAGTTTGCCACCAGTCCTGAGAGGCTGGTGTGGAGTCTCTTGAAATTGTTGAGATCTCCATAGTGCATTATGGTGATATTGCCCTTTCTCTTCATGCTGAAGACGGGAGTGGCAATTAATCCATAAAACAATGAGTGACTTTAGCAAGCTGGTGTTTCTTCCCTAGAAGTATAATAAAGGTTTCACCCTAGAGGGTACAAACTATGCTTCACAGAATAAAACAAAACCAGTAAAAAAATATTAGTAAAACTCATATTTTGAAGTTGTCTGAGCTTTGATTGGTTTGTGTAATTCAAGGAATTGTAGAAGTAAATGATACATTTCCTTTTATTGTCTGTTACTAATGCACTAGTATTCCTTCTTACTTCTAGCTGAGGAAACTTGAGCTTCATAGTGATACAAAAGCTTGAAATTGCCCAGAAAAATTGAACTTCATTCACTTTTTCAGGTGCTAACACTGGTGTTCTAGAAAAAGCCCCCCATGATCTAGATGTGAAACTGTGATCTGTTCAACCCACTAGAAACTTTGTGATGACTTCTGTCAGGTTTCTCATAAGAATTTGCATCCTAAGAATTGAGAAGAATAACAAATATTCAATTTGCATCAATTATTAAAGTTTCAAATTGTGTTTTTCTTCCTACTGGAATGAAACCCAAACTCAAAGATTTCTGAGAAATGGAATTTTGGTTTTAGTTTTTTAGGCAAACCCCTGATATTTAGGTTCAAACACGATGGCTTCTGAGTCAGCATCAATGTTGTTTCAGCATCTTTCTCCCAGATCAGTTGCAGTCTCACAAAAGGAGTTGAATATGGGTCTTGTGACTACTAGGGTAGGTCTCTGACCACTAGGCAACTGTCTCTCTCTTGCACAGTCTTGTGTTTCATCACAATTCTCATGAAAAACTGAAACTCGGCTCTAATACAGGTAATCTTAGCTGTCAAGAATCTTTGGTAAAACTGTTCTGAGCAGCTCTAGCCCACAGTCTTCAAACTTGTTTAACCATGTAAGTCAAAGCTGTAAGATAGGATCTGTGGTGTCCTGTGAAAAGGAATAGGCTTTATACATTAACTGCATTGCTTGGCTGGTACAGTTATCCTCCAAGGGTTTTTTTTTAATGTGATAGTCATAAAGTACAGCCTTTCAGTTGTCTCTTACATGCCCTGTGTATCCCAGTGAGATTCCAAATAGGATCTGAAAGTCCAGGCGTGGGTCAGTTATCCCTGGGGTATTACGGATACCCTCTTTCCCCTGGGAGGAAAGCAGTGGAAACATACTCTGTAGAGTTGATGCAGTTCAGAGTTGGAGGGATGTAACCTAATTTGCAGCTATCACAAAACACTCATTTCCATTGCTACAGTTGTGGCTAGAACTGGTCAAGCCCTGCAGGGTTCAGTTCACAAGGTTCTGTGTGAACTGGACACTGTTGTCAGCTTGAGGAAGGGTGAGTGGAGAATCAAACCTTTCAAGTTTGCTTAGAGGGATGAGTCTGAGAAAATACACCTTCAAAATTCCTCATCCTCTTGTTCTACTCACATATGCACTGAGCCCTTTAGTACTCTTTACTCAGGACTTCATGGTGATCCTGGTAATACTTTCTCACTATTTGTGTTTCTGGCTTTCTCTGCTGAGTCACCCAAAGTGCTATACAGTGCTTTCTTCTCCTTCAGGGCTCCAGGTGCTGCCACTAATTAGCTCTTGCATTGTTGTAAAGTACATTCAGGATCTGCCCCACACTGTCGGTTACCTCATTGCAGATTTGATCTTCTCTTGGTAATTCACATGTGAAATCTGTCTCTCTACTCAAGTTCATGAGATGTGTGGTTTATAAGTTGTAGAAAATACAATAGGGATACAGTTATGCTCAAGCTACTAAGAACAAAACACCAGTGCAATATTGTGGCTAATTAAGGATATTGACAGCAGGATCCACATTCAAAAAAACTCAACCCAAAATTCAGTGGGCAAAATCATATTCCAGGTTCCACAGCCTTGATGTGGCACATGCAAGGACTTGGTGGCATTCTTAATTCACATTTGTGTCACTATCTGTGTCCGCTTCTTGAACATGTGTATTAATTCCAAGTCTCTTTCAGTGTGTTGTCCATATTCTGTTCTTGCTTACACCCAGTTGATTACCAGGAATTAAGTACTCATAGTGGCAAAACATATTAAAGATGAGATAATAAAAGAACATGATTTTGTGTATGCTCCTAATTACCTTAATGAGTATATATATATTTTCATTTTGTCTGTAGAGATGTTTTAATGTGGCTCCTCAACTTGGCACAAAGTAACTCCCTTTCTTGCTACTTCCCGTAGGTGTTACAAGAAGGGATAATCCAAGCCTGTGAGTGATTTAGCTGCATGGTCCACCTTACTTTTCTCTCAGTGACAATATCACTTCTCTGTTTAAGTGTAATACAGAACATGTGGCTTTGAACATGTGGATTTTGGTGGAAGACAAACAGATTCCCTCTCCCCTTGATGCTAGAAATAGCAACATCACTCAGCAGTCAAAATATTTCAGTCTCTCTTTCTAACTGTGTTTGAGTGTGCCTGTGTTTCATGTCCTGTTATCATTGCAGGAAAGAATCCCCCATCCTTGATAGCTTTTTTTGGTGCTTTTTGCAAACATGAGAGTGAAGAAGTAAGGGGGAGCTCTTCCACAACAAATATCGCTGCATACTCTGGGATCTTTTGGAAACAAACCTTTTTTATTTTAAATTTATCTTCCAACAGTCCTTATTATCAAGATATTCATTCTTATAAAACAATGTTAAATAATTAAGCCTGTGGAAGGGGCAACATCAACAAATGTTGGAATATATTTAAATAATGAAGAACATCTTTAATTTGTACATGTAAAATAATTGTGGGCCGGTGGCAGGTTAAGCATTCATATTTATTAAAATGTACTTGCCTCTTCTTTAGAGGAAGAAGGTTGTCGTTTCCTATACTCTCCCTCAGCCTGAGCCGCTTCAAGCCTTCCTTCTCTTCAGTCAAAAAGAATCAATTATGCGTTGTGGTTGCTTTCCCCCAAAATACTTTGATTGCCTCATTTTGGTTTAGCTGAGAGCACTCAAGTCATTCCTCTTTATACAGGAGGGAAAAGGGGTGTAGAAATTACCCAGTCTGTAACCAAATAACCTGTCCTTTAGTGCAGATTCCTAGTGATTCAGAATATTGACAGCAATCAGGAGTCTCAGGCTGTTGAAACTTCCCCTCTAATTGAACTGGGAAAGGTAAACCAGTTTCAGTGCTCTGCATGCTGTAATTGCAATAATTTAATTTAGCTATTTAACCTGTAATTCAGTGGTATTTATTAAAGAGCATAGGAGAAAATGAGGCCATTAGGAGCCAGAGATGAATACATTGAAATGAAAATGAACACTTCTAACTGCTAGTTGACCTTCGTTTTGTAGCAGTTTTTATTAGGCTGGTCACGGTAATTACTGGGACGTGAATCATGGAGAAAAGTGAATAATTCTGTAATGAACATTTTTATTCATTATCTCACATTTTCAGGAACCAGAAAAATATCATGTAAAAGTATCTCCAATGTTCTCCTTTTGTTTGTTTTTCTACAAATAATGGTTTGTGGACAATAGCCCGGTGCAAAACATCACTCCACTGTGAGAATTCGTGTCATGCTGAATTGATGGGCCTGTGGTGTTCAGCATGCAGTGTGTGGGTCTGTGGGGCATGCTCAGGAAGTCTGAGCAGTTTTTAAATCAAGCAGGAATTGTAATAGTAGATGTCGGACATGCTGATCACCTGTGTTAAAACTCAGGAGGGCACATTTTGGAACAAAAGCTGAGGTATTAAAATTTTCCACTGACTTGTGCTGGGCTCTCTGGGCTCAAGTCCTTTCACCCTGGCTCCTGCCAAGGGGCAGTTTGTTTGGGAACAGGTTTTCCTGACCATCAACAGGCTGTTTTGGGGAGCAAAGTCAGCATCTGTGGAGGCTTCCAAATGTTTTTTGTAAGGCAAGAGTGAGGCTTCTCCCAACATCACTGTGTGAGCAGCAGAGTGTCCTCCATTCCTCTCCTGCCTCAGCTCACACCAGCATTTCTTACGCCAGCCTAGCTCTGGAGCACAGGAGGGTGCTCCCCAGGGTTTGCTCTGGAGGAGAAAGGGTGGAGGGAGAACAGGAGTGGGTGGATTTGTGGCTCTGCCTCTTGCATGGCTGCTGTGGGACTGCCATCTCGCTGGGGAGCTGGGGAGGGGATCAGCACCCTACAAGGGTGTGGGAGCCCATGTGCTGCGTAGCACAGTCTGCTGGGCGTCCTGCCACCACAACCCTTCTGGCCATGTTGTTTCATTAAATCTGCCCCTTTGCTGCAGCAAATTGTTTGGAGTTAGTGTCTCGGCAAGGAGGAGAATGGGCAGTATTTTGGCAGTTGTGCTGTGATTGATATTCTGTTCACTGCTCTTGAACACTCTGATCGTTCTTTTTACCACTCTTGTTTTCTTACTAGTGTTATTAAACCAGCCAGACTCTACAGGGACCTGGCCTCCTGCACTCCCATAGTTCACAAGATCTGGAGGGCTTTTTCTTTTGGCTTTGTGGTCTTTTTAAATATATCTTTTTCAGTTTTTTTGTTTTTGTTAATTACTGCTCAGTACAATGAGATGTAAGTTTAGTGAGAGCAGTGCAGTGAGGAGGGTTATTCCCCAAATCCGTCCAGCATATCTGCACTATCCATGGCCACAATAATTCTAACATGGATGAAGATGAATTTATTGATTGCAATTATTCACCCTGAAAAGGATACTAATAGTTCCAGGTTCGAAGCTCTGTGTGCTGCAGATGATCTTTGCTAGGCATTCTTTTCTCTACTTAAAAGTGGCTGATAAACCTAGACTAAGCAGCAGTGATGAAAAACTACAGCTGCGCTAACATCTTAATTTCCTGAAGTGTGTGTTTTCTTACTTAAAGGTCTTTGATTTTCAGCCTGACTTTGAAAAGGAACATAGGTCTCATTTAGCTTTAAAGTATCCCAGTGATGCACATTCCCAAGATAATTTTCCTAATTTCTTTCACATCTTCACTTTGAGGCACATCTCAGTCCCTCTGGCAGATCTTTCACTGGGACTGACATCGACTTGAGGCTTGATATTCAAATGGCTGAGGCTATATTCTGTGGGTTTAAGGTGTTAAAAAACAAATGGAGTTGTAAGAACTGGCTGCTCATGTCTTGGATGATCACACCCTTCACTGAGTAAAACTGTCTGGATGGCCGGGCCCAAAGAGTTGTGCTTGAACGGAGTTAAATCCAGTTGGCGGCCGGTCATGAGTGGTGTCCCCCAGGGCTCAGTTTGGGGGCCATTCCTGTTTAACATCTTTATCGATGATCTGGATGAGGGTATCGAGTGCACCCTCAGTCAGTTTGCAGATGACACCCAGTTGGGTGGGAGTGTTGATCTGCTCGAGGGTAGGGAGGCTCTGCAGAGAGACCTGGACAGGCTGGAGCCATGGGCTAAGACCAACTGGGGGAGTTTCAATAAGGGCAAATGCCGGGGGCTGCCCTTGGGCCACAACAACCCCCAGCAGCGCTACAGGCTTGAGGAGGAGTGGCTGGAGAGCTGCCAGTCAGAGAGGGACCTGGGGGTATTGATTGACAGCCGGCTGAACAGGAGCCAGCAGTGTGCCCAGGTGGCCAAGAAGGCCAATGGCATCCTGGCTTGTGTCAGCAATAGCGTGGCCAGCAGGGACAGGGAAGGGATCTGACCCCTGTACTCGGCACTGGTGAGGCCGCACCTCGATTCCTGTGTTCAGTTTTGGGCACCTCACTATAAAAAGGACATTGAATGACTCGAGCGTGTCCAGAGAAGGGCAACGGAGCTGGTGCAGGGTCTGGAGCACAGGTCGTACGGGGAACAGCTGAGGGAACTGGGGGTGTTTAGTCTGGAGAAGAGGAGGCTGAGGGGAGACCTCATCGTCCTCTACAGCTCCCTGAAAGGAGGGTGCAGAGAGCTGGGGATGAGTCTCTTTAGTGAAGTAACAAGTGATAGTGCAAGAGGGAATGGCCTCAAGTTGCACCAGGGAAGGTTTAGACTGGATATTAGGAAGCATTTCTTTACAGAATGGGTTGTTAGGCGTTGGAATGGGCTGCCCAGGGAGGTGGTGGAGTCCCCATCCCTGGAGGTCTTTAAGAGTCGAGTTGATACAGTGCTTAGGGACATGGTGTAGTTGAGAATGGTCAGTGTTAGGTTAATGGTTGGTCTAGATGATCTTCAAGGTCATTTCTAACCTAGATGATTCTGTGATTCTGTAAGGTGTGAATACTTTTCAACATCCAACTGACGTCAGAAATTGGATGTAATTTAAAAACTGAGATTGGAAGAGTGTGCTTATGGAGAGGCACCAAGGCTGGGTTGCAGAAAGGAAATGTGATATTTTCCAGTTGACTGATTTTCCTGCCCTATCCCCTTATCTGCAAGCTACTTCTTACTGTGCAGCCTAGAACCCCAGCCTGGTAAAGATGCCACCAATTTTCTCTACCTGATACTGATTTAACCTCTACATCACTGAAGAGTCTAACCTCAATACCTTCTGGGGATTGGAAAGCACTCACCCCCCCTTTGGAATTTGGCAGCGTGACCTCAGGGTGGCTTGCCAAGTCTTTTCTGGGGGGTTTAGTTACCTATGACTAGTTTTCTTTAGAATACTGCCACATGCTTCTGGGCCCCTGTGCTAAATGAAGATGTACAAATGCACGTCTGACCCCACCTCCATTCAGTGATCAGCCAGAAAACTTAATCTTGGGTCAGCCGAATAGAGTCAAGTTTTATTACTAATAGTTTTCATCTGTGGTGGATAGTTAACAATTATGGATGATACGTGAATGCTGACTCAGTATTGCCAGGATACTCAAGGATTTGTGAAGGCTTAATACAGCTCAGAGTTTGAAAACCATTAGCAGATTCTGGACTATGTTTCTTTTAAAGACATTTATTTGCCTTGTTTATCCAAATGGATAGAACTGAATGTCCTTACTATAGACATTCTCTTTGCAGTGCAAGAGTTAAAAATCCATGCTGTACATTTTTTACATCTACATCAAGGATACTGTTGTGGTCAGAGTTACAGACATATGAATAGATATACATTCAACACATTCCTTTTATATTCAATGTATATTCTATATACACACACACGCATGTGTGTGTGGGTAGACAATAAGCAATTTTGCCATTGAATTTTTGTTTGGAAACAAATGCCAGCCTGTGATAATGGTATACTTTTTCTAGCATAGGATCTTTTTAAGCCATACACTCTGCCACTGGGGACTGTACTATGAGATAATTGACCTCCACGTGAGTTATGTGTCCTGAGTCTAAAGCAAGGGCGCACGTGGTGGCATCAAAATCAATTATCTCACAATCCATCCCCCAGTGGAAAGGGCTACAGCAGTTAGAATAGACCCATGAAAAAGATTTAGATATTGCAAAATGTTTTCAATGACTTAATTCTTATAAATAATGTTACTGCATTATACAAAGAAATAGAATAGTGGTGGTGTATTAAACTGTTCTAAGTGTAACTACTGATGGACTTTGTATGAGCATTCACTAGCTGGAGATGAAATTTCATTGGAGTGTCACTGATGGAGTATCACCAAGGCTGTATTAACTGGGCTGCCTCCATTGTAGATGACTGTCAAGTAGAGACATCTTCATTTCCTCTGTGGTCAACATCCTCTCGCATGTGTCAGGGAGCATCAGAAGTAATGGACAGAGCTGCTAAGCTCTGAGGACGAAATTCTACCTCTGCCAACCCTTGCAGACCCTTGCCAGGGTAAAACTATTTGGAGAGAGCGAAGGTATTTAACTCAGGGATGGTGTCTCCAGTCAGAGCCTGATCACTCAAATGATCATAGCTAAACTATGATGTACTGGAACTTTGAAACTCTTCAGTTGCCCATTTGCCTGGCTACAGGATCATTTGTCATCTATTCTGGTAGCAGGGTGAGAGGTGGGGGAACTGGAGGGAAGAGGGGAGAAGATTACATGTGCTGTTGAAAATGCAATGAGCACAT
Source organism: Athene noctua (assembly GCF_965140245.1). NCBI lineage: Eukaryota > Metazoa > Chordata > Aves > Strigiformes > Strigidae > Athene > Athene noctua. The sequence goes on along the minus strand of NC_134042.1, from coordinate 38,760,537 downwards.
TCGATCGTATCTAATTCCCATTTATATTACTGTGGACATCCCTACTGCCCAGCTGCCCTCTCAAAGACTCAGAGCTATGGGATTTTTTGATGCATGAATGAAGACTGGGAAGAGGGCCAGCATGCTGTTCATAGGCTTCTTCATCATTTATTACCTTCTAGTTTTAATTGTTTCCCTGCTTCTCTCGAGATATTTATCTAGGAGGAATTGTACTATGCAATGCAGACATGCGAGGTGGCAACTGAAGATTGCTTGTTAACTCAGTGCACCATATAGCAGATGAATCTTAATAAAATAGAGAAGACTATTTACATTAATAGAAGAGGCCTATTTGTAAACCTTTTATTACTTAAGTGCACAAGTTTGACTCCTGTTTGTTCGTGACAGAGGTGTGGGTTATGTAGTAATCACCACATAACTGCATTGTCTGCATCTTTATAGTAATGAAAATCAGATCTCTCCGTGTGCCACTCTGTTGCACCTTATTGTGTCTGCAGGCCTATATTTATCTCCGGTAAAAGGCTGTGGTAGATTTACAATAGGGTAAAACTTGGTCTGCTTAGTTTCTGATTGCTACTTCAGCAGTGGAGAAATCAAACAGAAGCCACCAGAAGAAAGCTTGATGATAGGAGGTAAAACAAAGGGGAAGTTGGCAAAGGAGGAAGGATAATTAGTGAGGAAAAAATAGGAAGGGACTGCACATATCACAGAGTGAGATGTGAAGGGAGGTATTCAGATCTCTAGCTCCCTGTGGCTTCAGTGGAGCTTCACGATCCTTTTCTGTGGGCAGCTCTCAGATATTACCCTCGCTGCCATTTGGATTCCCTCATCAGAGCCGGCTGGCTTTGTTACAGGCAGTACCTCTGGTTACCTTTCACAGTCCCCATGCTGTTTCCCAGCCCTGTCCCCATCTTGCTGAAATTATGTGTGCTGTGGCCACAGCCTTTCTTTCTTGCAAAGCTAGCTGGTGATGGCTGTGAGGTGGGCAGCACATGGGCAAGGTGCAGAGGAACTTCTGTGTTCGGTCATCCTCCAGCTCCAAAACCTGACACAAACACACTGGTGTACCCAGGGGAGGGAGAACTGGTAGTGTGGAGCCGTGTGAAATACAGCTCCAGCCTACACCGGTTGGTGCTTTATGTTTCCAGAGCACCCCACACTGTGCAGGAGATGTGACAAAGCGCTCTGAGTCTCCGAGGAAGGTCAGGCCTGTAGGCTGAAGCAGGAGTGACCACTTTGATTTGAGTCCTCTTTGATTTGGAGAATAAAAAGATGCAAGTCCCTTTTCATGCTTTGAGGGCTAGAGAATTAGGGGAGCTTTCATGCTTCTGTCCCACTTTAGTCTTCAGGAAGGCAAGGTTTATGCATTACTCCAATTTCTTTTTTCAAACACGAGTGTAGTTGAGAACAATTGTGCGTGCATTGGGGCTTGGAAGAATTGAAGGCCACTAAATGTAAGGGATCTTCCTGGGTGGAGAAAGTGGCTTTAGAAACGGGCATTTTGGAATCAGTAAATTAGTACCTCAACAATTATTTTATTATTTCTCCCAACACTTCAATGACCTTGAGTGTTTATCTCACCACTTCGGAGAGTGGATAAGGCTGCTCATTTTTTCATTGTAAAAGTTCACGCTATTAACTGAAGCAGTCAGGACTTCTCTGTTTGTCTGGTACCTAGCATTCACTGTTAGTTAATTGGGAGAGTATTTGTTGACTTTGATGGGTCTGCTGAGCAGAGTCCATGTTGCCAAGTTCAGTAGACAAAGCATATACACCAGATTTATCCATTCCTCATCCATCTTGACAAAGGGATAAATATTGACTCAAGTGTTCAATCTTGTTTCCCTTCCATCCCCCTTCCCAGCAAAACCCAAAGAACATGTTTTATGGATAGAGCCAAATGACCAAGCTTAGACAAAAATACCCTGTGCTTGTAGATATTAAATAGAATCAGTTAGTCTGAGTAACAGGTCATCTTGAGCAAGACAGCACACATCATTAGGTCTAAAAAGATCTTAATATGTAATTTATAAATATATATCATATGCATTTCCTAATAAGTTAGGAAAAAACCTTTTACTGTCATATATTTTTAGTTGTATAAGGAATGTTAAAAGTATGTGAATCAACTTGATTTAAAAATAGAAAAGAGCTGAAGTACCCTAATAATAAATCCGTAGGTGTATGTTGGGAAAGAGATGCAGTTTGTGTGACTGATGAGATATTAACAGTTTTGACCTGATCTCTCACTGACTGATATTGATAATACTCATTTCTAGAGTGCACCAAGGCTCCCATAAGGCACAGCCTCTGTTGAGGTTGGAGGGGGTGTGTGCAGCTCATGCTGAGTCCGGTGTTTCTAAATAGGGCACTTGGAGCTACACGATTCATTTTTTGTGAATCACGGCTGTAAATTTAGAAAGCAGAAAATGCCTGTTTCATAATGCTGCCCTGACTCTGGCAATGTCACATTATTTTTGTTGTGTATTCTCAAGTGCTCCTCCTTGTCTGAGACACCACCGGCTTGGGGCTTCTCTTAAGGATTTGCCAGCCTTGGAGTTAGGAAACATTTTCCTGATAATCAGCCTACACTGTCACCGTCCCAATTAAATCCCATTACTTCTTGTTATACCCCTTGGCATCCCCCAAACAATTCCTTGGCATCCTCACTATCTGTCCCCTGTCAGACACTCTGAGATGCTTATCTGGAGCTCCTGCCAAATTTGGCCTGTAAGTCAGACTGATTGCTGTCTGCTCTGCGCATGTCCAGGACCCTTCTTGCTGCTTTGCATCCCATGTCCCTTCATTGTATTTTTTTGTAAATCTGGTGTGCCGTCATGTTTTGATTAGAAAATAACTTCTCTGTAGAGTTAAGCATCTGCCTGAGATTGATACAGGCAAAACAGTTCAGACTGAAGGTAGTTAATTAATCCCTGTGTCACCCAGCTCTGTCTGCCGGTCTCAGGGGTCATAAAGAAGGGAAGATCCAGGGACAATGACACCACACTGTGGAAAATACACTTACTTCTCAATTTATACACTTCAGTCAGCCTTTGTTATCCACATGGGCCAAATCAGTCCTCAGTTTCACCATCCCAGGGTGTTCTTGAAGTCAGCAACTGATCCACAGCAAGACTAAATGGAAAACTCTTTTTTCCACAGAACAATAACCCAAGACTGTGTATAATTGTGCGCACCTTGCTAATTGGAGGGTGTTGTCAAATTGGAGGTAATTCAGAGAAGAACAACAAAAGTGATTAAAATATTGGCAGGATCATTTCATAGGGAAAGATGAAAAGAACTAAAAATACATGAGCAAGTTAAATAAGGAGCAGGTAAAGAAATGTGATTCAAGTAACAAGGAACACTGGGGGTGATTCAGTAGTGTGACACCCCTTCCAGGCCACATTTCCAGAAAGTCTGGAGTGAGGTTATGAAGTCCATGAAGCCAGTGGGGCTTCAGTATCAGCTTGACACTATACACCAGGTGCATTTTCAGAATGAGAGCTATAGCCATGAAGAGTAGGTATACTGAACTATGTGTGAAATGAGCATTAGGAAAAACTTCCAGACCATGACTAATTTTCACATTGTAGAGTGTTTTCAAGAGGTGGAAAAATGTCAGGTTTCAGAAAAGTCCTTATAAACCATCTCCTAGAATTTGGTGAATGTGTCTCCTTGAGGCATTTAAACCTAGATTAGATGTTAAACCTAGACTAGGAATAGAACAAACTATTCCGTCAATCAGAAATCGAGAGCAAACAAACTAAAAGAAGGATGGTTCGGGAAGGAGCTGCTGTATCTGACTTTTGCCCAATCCTGAAGTGTTCCCTCTCTGTTAGAAGTCAGTCTCCTGTGGAATCAGCAAGGATTTGGCTGAAGTAAGAATTGTGTAAAAGCAGAGAGTGATTCTGCTGTCCTTATCGCTAGTGAGTATTTTGCGATGATCTGCTGCTGTGGCACACTCAGATTGCACTTGGCAGTGCAAGTGTCCCTGGTAAATGCCATGTGAGTCAGGCAGCAGACCTAAAGCTGATGTTTTTTTTACTCACACTGAATGGAGGTGTGGAACTTATTGCTGAAGGATATTGCAGTGGCCAGAAGTAACAAACAGGTTCAAAAAAGGACTAGGCAAAACCAGGAAGATTTGGTGAGTGGTTAATAAAAATGCTAGTCTGGTCTGGATCAACCCCTGGCACTGAAAGCCTCTAAATCATTGATTGCTAGCAGCTGGGATGCCTGGATAGGGTCTGTCTGTGAACTTCTTTCTACTTTGACTCAAATGTTCTTTCCCTAAGCTTCTGGTGGTGGCCATGGTTGAAAACAGGGTGCCACCTGTGGGCATAACCCAGGGGGTTTATGTTCTTATCTGAGCAAGAGCAGTAGTGTCTGGCTGATGGGATCTCACTGATTTCATTCCATCCTGAAAGAGACCTCGAGGTTCCTGCCCAGGATGCCGTAATTTCTCTTTAAAGGCTTCCTGTGTGAAGCCAGTGCAGCATTTGGGTCTAGCCTGAACACCCTCTTCCACTGGTTTAACTAAAGTGGTCTTTCAGACAGATAATCCAGAATATTTCAGAGTATAGCTTGTTTTAACTACCACCCCAGTTTAACTGACCTGTTTTAGCATACCTATATAAATTTACAGTGAGAAATTTCCTGATACAGCTAGTTTTAAGCTGACAGAAATAGAGGCTACACTGGGGTTTGCACTGGTTAAAGTGAGTCCTTGTGATTAAACTGGTGCCAAATTCTGTGTGGACAAATCTTCATATTGTAACAAACCCACACATCCTCCCTTTCCTCTGACAATCATATCAGGCTGGTGAGTCCTATGGACCCAATCTAATAGAAACGGAATTTTTACCATGCAAATCTTATTACCTAAAGTGCCAATGAAACTAATGGGATTTTGGATAGTAAAAAATACTCTGTATGTGATACATAGTTTGGAATTTAAATTCACTGACGGGGAGGGGGGGGGGGGGGGGAGAATGCAAGGAAAAGGAGCTGTTATTGCATGTGGTCCTTTGTGACTTTGGGGGATCTGTTTCTCCCACAGCCCTCAGCTCCCCTGTAATTTCAGTGGGACTAAAGCAGTGTTTAGCGTCTTGCTGAAAACACTGAGCTCCTTGCAGAATTCAGTTTTCAAAATATACAACTAAGTGTCTGTTTGTTTTAGAACAGGGAGCAGGAGGGAGTGGAACAGAAATAAAAAATATCTCAAACGCTCCACTCCAAGGACAGACATCTAGAGGAGTATGTATTTTTCCAAAGGGAACCATTTTTGCTGTGGAATCTGGCTTAATGCGTCAAGAACACAGGGAGCATTTGGACATATTTTGACAATCCCTGGATTAAAAAAAAGAGGTTATTTAGATAACATTTTAATTTACACCCCCCCTCAATATACACACACACATATAGATATGTATGTTATATATATGCTAGTGACCTGTGTGGCAGCTCTCAGGCTGAGGACAGTGTCAGCGGGGAGATCCAAAGTTAATAACTGAAGTGCTGCAACCTTTAAAACTGTCTCCTATAGTTCCTGTATGTTAAAATAACACAGCACAGCTTGCAGAATGTTCAACACCCCTTGTCATTGCTTGGGCAGAATTCCTGTCAACTTTTCTGGGAACTTAGTTTATGTGTACATTCATACCTAAAATATTTTAACATAAAATCTTTTTAATAACCCACTGCATTGTGCCATTTTGATGGTGATTCTGATTACTTGGTGTTGTGGTTTAAACCTGCTCATCTCTCCCCTGGTGGGATGGGGGAGAGAAGTAGAAGGGTAGAAGTAAGAAAACTTGTGGGTTGAGATAAGAACAGTTTAATAATTGAAATAAAATAAAATTTAAATAATATTAAATTGTAATGAAAAAGAAAGTAACAAAAAAGAAAGAGAAATAAACCCGAAGAAACACAAGTGATGCAAATTAAAAACAATTGCTTATCACCAACTGACTGATGCCCAGCCTGCTCCTGAGCACTGTCCCTCTGGTCAGCTTTCCCACTAGTTTATATGCTGGGCATGATGTCATATGGTATGGAATATTCCTTTAGCCAGTTGGGGTCAGCTGTCCTGGCTGTGTCCCCTCCAGCTTCTTGTGCACCCCCAGCCTACTTGCTGGCAGGGCATGAGAAACTGAGATGTCCTTGACTTAGTGTAAGCACTGCTCAGCAACAACTAAAACATCGGTGTGTTATCAACGTTATGCTCATCCTAAATTGAAAACAATACTATACGAGCTAGAAAATTAACTCTATCCTAGCCAAAGCCAGGACACTTGGTTTCCTGTCACCTTGGAAGAAAAGATGCAATAAATGATAGCTTTATTTTTGTATTTATTTTACTGAAACGCACAGAAAAGGCACTTCAGAAAAGTGGAGGAAAGAGGAGGAGGTCAGATAAAAACAACTGCAGTCTGATGTTCGTTTTTGTGGCGTTGATAGTTATTATTCCCAAAGAAAATAATGTCCTTTTTTATTTGCTTTTAACATTTCGCCCTTGGCATCTGTTCCATCCATTGTGGACTAACCTAGACTCTGTTCTCTGATGATGGGTTAAAGCGAGCACTTACTGAAAAGCATTCTCTACTTAATTACTTTTCCTTCTTCTGGAAGCTATTTTTTTTATAGTCACATGTTAATTGTGTATTAGTAGGCCTTTCTGATTAGTTGAAAACATAATGAAACCTTTGTAAACAACAGGGAGAAAGAGAGAGGGAGGCAGGGAGCGGGAAGGGGGGGAGCAAGGGACGGGGAGAAAGAGGTGTGAAGTGGGGGCTGGACCGGTGGGGGGGAGGTCGGTGAAATTTTGAAAGGCAGAAATAATGCCAGTGGAAATTTCTGGTTTTTTGAATGACAACTTCCCTCGCCCAAATTAATCAACTTACTTAACGAGAAATGAGATGCATGGAGATGCAAATTGCTGTCGATCTCCAAAAGCAGGGTGGCAAAGGCAGCAAGTTGGAATGGCGTGGAGGGGGGCTGAGCTGCAGCTGTCCACTAACAAGTCAGTCCTATTTGTAAAGGGCACGGAGCTGAATAACGGTTTTGTTATTGGCTTTCTCTCTCTCTCAGCCGTAGGTAGAAATGGTGCATTTGTTTCCTGCGACTATTTCAGCGAGATAGATGTCCTCCTCTTTCATCTTGCCTGCCCATTTGGTTCCCACAGTGGAGCCCTGTGTTCCCCATGTACCCCAGCCTTCCCCTGACGGGGCAGAAGATTGGGATGCACAAGGAGCACAGGCTCAGGTGCAGGGTCTCAAACACGCAAGGTAATACCAGGAATTATTAAGTTATCTTTACGCCCCTTGCAAGGGCAAGAATTTTTTTTTAAAAAAAGAAAATAAACAGTACTTAGGACCCAATTCAGTGATGCTCGGAGCCCAGCCAGTGCAGATCAGATTCAGTGAATCAGCTGAATCAGGCCCTCTTCTCGGAGATGCTTTCTTCTTTTCCTGGAAAGCTGTTCCTTAAACACAGTTCACATTGGTTGTTTTTAAAAGGACTATCCTCTGTTTGCAGCGCTGGATTTTAACGGGCAGAGCCTCCCCCTGCTCCGGTCCTCCGCCCCCACCCCCTTCTGTTGCTGCTTTAAAGAGCTGTGCTTATAGGGATTTTGCAGCTCTCCGTGTGTTATTAGAAAACGTGTGGCTGGGACGGTTAAAATGGGAGCGCTACTGTATGCAAGAGCAATGTTCACTGTAAGCAATCCAAGGAAATCCTGCCAAGGCAGTATATGAACAGCAGCCAAACAAAACACAGGCGCCTTTCCAGTGAAAACCAGCACACTTCTGCAAATAGAGGAAAAATTGACTTTCTGATTTGGAGTGTTTCTACAACTAAGAAGAATTACTACAGTGATTGTTCTAAAAATATTTTTCGGCAGCACATTCTGAAAGGGGTTGGGATGCTTAGCATTGTTTAATTATTCTTCTCTTAGGTGATCAGTCTGGATTGTGTAGAAATAAAATAGGAAGTTTTTAGGATCTTCCTTTAAGCCAACATTGGCATTATTTTTTGCAGTGTTATAGTGGCATAAACCACCACCTATTTAAGGAGCAAAAATTGTGTTTTTATCTTTGCACTTCAGGAAGTATGATTGGAGATTTATCTTTTGCAACTTCATAGTCATAGTTTGCAATTTAACTGCTTAATCTAGAGCAACCCCCAGGATCCCAGCTTCTGTAACTGATGGGTTTTATTTTTCATGAGAAGGATTTTATACCTTACTCATTCCCTTGTCCCCCCCTTGCCCCCCTATATTTAGCTTTTTAAAGCTTCTGCTCATTTTTCTTCTTTGTTCACCCAGTCTGGGATTTTCCTTTACAGGACTTTTGAGTCCTGTAGGAACTCTTTAGTGTAAGATGTGCTTGCAGACATTCTGGCATTCAAAAAATTTCCATAATGATGGAAATTGAATGGGATTCCACAAATTTGTTTATTGCCAAAAATAAATATGTTATTAAAAAAATTGTTTTGCTAGTCTCAGCTACAATTTTTTCAAAGAATTCTTAAGAACGAAGTCAGTTTATCTAAAGTGAGCTAAAGAAATAGGATTCATCTACAGAGAATTATTATTATTCTTTTTTACTTCCAAAACCCAACATTATATCAGCATAAGAAAAAAACCCAGAATTGTCAAGGATTAATTTCAGTTTATGTATTTCTCCTATTTCAACTGTTTTTCTTTTAACTAAAGATACAAAAGATACTTTACTAGATATGTCTCCATTTATCCCTCTAAAATATTTACAGCTGAGTTCTTTGGGCTTACAGCTGCTGTGAACTCAGTTCTCTTCTTTTAACTACACCACCACAAACCAGATTTATCACTGCATTGAAGACAGTGTTTTGAGACTAACAGATCCCAGTGTGGAAGAGGACCCTCATCCAGCGCCTATTGAAGCCAGTGGAAAGATTCGTATTGACTTTGGTGGGCTTTGTATTGGGATATTAAACATTCATTTCCTCTTCTTCTTTTGAATTTAACTACCCATTTTCAGAGTCAGTTACTCTCTATTTTAAACAAATCCTAAAGTTGCCCTGATTTACTAAATTAACTTGTGCTGTATTTACCATTCAGGCAAAACTTCCAGTAGGGTGAAACTGTTGTATACACTTTTGCTAAGATAAGATTGTGTTTTTGAAGGTCTAAGTCGAAACAGCTGGGGAAGGACGGACCTCTGCCCTGTACTCAGCTCCCTTTCTCCTTTGTGCATAGTGCTGTATTCATAGCCAGTCTTACAGAGCAAATAATGTGCATATATATATATATATATATAAACACACACACATACACAAGTACATATACATGTATATATGTAAAAATAAAAGAAAGCTTGAAAGTGTGTTCCTGCCTTGAATCTGAGGTACATCATCCACTGTGTTCAAATTAGGACATGGAAGTTGTGGCATATGCCGTGTCAAGGCACAGCAGGGCAGTTCTGTATCTTTAAATGTTGGTGCATAACAGTGAAACCAGGTGAGATCTGGCCCCAGGTGCTGGCTGCTGCATGCATTGCTGAACAATTTTTAAAGGATGCAGACCGGGTGGTTGGAGGAGGAAAAAGTAGGTCTTTTTCTAAATAGATCTTTTTTTTTTTTTTTTGTGAAATATGTTGTAGGTTTAATGCAATAATTAAAAAAATGATCGACTTAAGCTTCGTACATTCCTCTAATAGCAGCTCAGCTTAACCTAGTCCTGACCTGGCTCCCCATGATGTGCAGTACTAATTGTCATGGAGCCCCAATTATGCCGAACTGGGGGAAGATTTTGTTGAGACCATGAAACTCATTTCTCTGGTGACTGTACACAAATGTAGAATTAAGGGTTCTTCACAGAATTACTCTGAAGGGAGAGATTGGATGCTGAAGAGGTGCTCCAAGAACTGCTTCTGCTTTCCCTGTCTGCACATCAAGAGCTTACATGGCTTGAAAAAGAGCTCCACAGCAAAGTTTTTTCCTTCATTCCTTTCAGTGTAAATCCGGTTTTGAATAATTTTACCTTCAAGTCCATAGGTTTAAATTCTGTGGTCACCAGAGATGAGGCATCAAGGTATACTTGTAGATAATTTGGATAGTGGCTCATGCTGAAGGTGTGTGGTTTCTAAACCTAATTAGAGGTGTAGTTTGTTGCAGGCAAAAATTATTGATACACAAGGAAGGTTTTATTCGGAGACATCTGTAGGTTGGCAGCTGTGCCAGCCATGTCTGTTCTTCTAAGTAACGGAAGCCACGCAGCCAGGAATAGCAGTGTTTTGGTGACAAGTGTTGAGAATATTGGTTGAATTGCACTATGAAAATATTTTCATTATTTTTATTATTACTGTTCTGCAAGCGGATTTGAGATATTTGCCTGCCTATGTCTGTGAGTGCGAGCTGATGAGGTAGAGAGGGAGGGCTGTTATTTTTATTTTTTTTCAATCACACCTCCTTAGCATTTTGTACATATCAGCATTCTAGCCGAGCGATTTGCTAATTGCACTGGAAGACCCACTTTAAATTCAGGAATACTGAAACTTTGAAACTGTAACATTTTGACTGGCGAGAATGACCAGTCTTCTTTTCTCTTTCGCAGTGAGCTAGTTGAAGGAAGCTGGCATTGTCGCAGAGTGAAAGCTCTGCAGAAGTGCCGCAGGTTTTTCATATGGAAATGTGAAATAATGGGGTGATTAAATAGAGCTGTATATTAAAGTACATCTGACATTAGAATTAGCATAATGTGCTCTAGCCCTAGGCTGAGTACTTTATTTGCCATCTGCGTCGGACCAAAATCCCCTGGGGAAGCGCTAAAATATTCTGAATAAACTCAGCCCGAGTTCTTATTGAGAGTAAAATACCATTTGTGGCACGTCGTATTGATTCGTCTTAATTGCGGTGCAGAAAAGAACATTCAGTTGCTGATGACTTTTGTACTCTGTGACAAGTCGGCTGGAGTTATTCTAACACTGCAGTTGGTTAACCTGAACAGACTGTCGTGCTCAGAGAAGGAGAAAACCTTATCTTCGGTAGCATAAACTACAGTATCATCTCCTGGCTTTACTCCTTTCTATTTTGATGCAGCATCTTTTTTTTTTTTTCTTTTCTTTTTTTTTTTTTCTTTCTGTATTATTCCCTGAAAACAGCAGCCAACGAACTGAAGGGGAAATGGAGTTTCACTGAATCGGTCCAAGAAAATTCACGTTCTTATCTAGTTACTCTCCCTAGTCTCCTTCCCCACACTTCCACTCCCACATCTTAAAAAAAAAAATCCAGAAACCAGCTTTCATCTAAGGGAGTGAAAATCAGTGGAACTTGTCCTTGAGGATCCATCTCCGGAACCATTAGTTCAAGAGATTTATTATGTATATTCTGTAAAAAGCTGTGGCTTCTCCTGTGCATAAGCCCACAGTCTTAGTCGGTTGTAATGGTTTGATTTTTGTCAACTCTCCACTCAAATAGGTTGCTGAATACCTTTGAAAAAGTGCTTATAACATGCATAAAAGATAAATATTTCATCTGAAGGAAAATACTTTGATGCTCCATGCAATTCTGTAACATTCATAAGGTCCAGTTTTTACCCTATAATTGCCTATCATTATACACAATTTACATATTCAAACATTCTCTACAAACCTTAGTCTAGCATGTTTTTATTACAAATTCAGATCAAGGGAATAACCTTTAACTTCAGAGACAAATGAGACAAATTTACAAGTGCATGTCTGCTGTTTTCTTGTGTTTTATAAATCCCTGCAGACCCGAACACTTTTGCTATAACGCCACTCAGAACAATATACATATATTACTACTTGTTTGTAGTGCTTCTGTAATGAGTCCCCTTTGTATTAGATAACCTATATAATTCAGCATCTAGGCCCTCCATAACGTCAATTATCTCCTCATAGCTAAATGTACATTCCATTAAAACAAGATTTACAGCCTTTCTAATACTTCTTAGGATTGAATGTGGAGATTTTGTGGATTTAAAGAAGCAGAGATGGGAGTTAGCATTTGTTAAAGAAGCAATGAATTAAAACAGAAATGCTATTTCATTTACTAACTATGAATAGGCACCTAATACCCTTAAGAAATAGTTGTAGTAAAACAGACTGAAGTACTCCTGGGGAAAAAACCAGGAAAATTTGTTTTCACCCTTTGGCTTTTTTTATTGTTTCCTAATTTACTCTTTATTTTTCCATTATATGACATGGACAATTTCCTTTATGTATCCTCCTTTGAGTTCCTATTCAGATTACTGAGAATTCTTGCTTGTAAGATGAGAAAATGGCACCTTAGAAAAGTCTGTGGGAAAAAAAAAAATCCCAGCACTTGCCAGTTTTCAAACAAAACTACTTACAGGAAACTGATTTAAAGGGAAGCTGCTGGCATATTTCATATGTTGTAGAAAAGACTGACATTATTTCAAATGCATTTGAATACCTTATGCAAAGAAAAGGCCTAAAAGTGTCCTTGAGCAGTACAAGGGTTTTTCATGAATGCTGTAAATGGGATCCTATATATTAAACCACCAGCCATGGGTAGTCCTATGGTCTTTTCATTTTATGAGTGGGTTCATCATCCCCCCCCCCCCCCCCCCCCCATTACATTCCCCATTTTCACTATTTTATATTGCAGGTTTGTACAGCATCTTTTCAGTCTGTTAGCTGATGTCTTAGGTTCAGAGAAACTAACTAAAAGACACAAAGCTGTTTAGATGCTAAAGGTGGAGTCAATTGAAACTGTTGTATAACAAAGGGCTAATTTAAAAGTTAACTCATTCATTATTGATCTTTTAAAATTGATTTTCCTGTTTGCTCCTTACTTTTCACACTTGTCACTTTCTCTGCTTTATAAATTGCCTTTGTATTTTAGAATTTAGCACCAATTAGAAGAAGGTGTTCAGAGATGATGAACATGTTTTTTATCTCCCATTTTAATAGGGCTTCTGGGTCAAAGTCCCTGTGTCATGAGTTCCAATTTTTGCTATGCATTTTTCTTTCTTTTTCTGCACTAAGTAGAGGCATTTCTTACACTTCTGTAGGCTGAACATTAACTTCCAGTAAGCCACACTCTCTTTTAAGGAATGAGAAATTGGACATCCAGAAGGAAGTTACCCAAAATGACTATTGACATTTTATACCTAAAAATGTAATATTGCCATTTTGTAATGCACTAGGAATTAAACAGAGCTGTGCATTTGGCTCATTTATGTGAATCTGGCAGTACAGATCTGAGGTATGATTAAGTCTCAGAGAAAATGGGACTATTGAACACAAGCTGCATCTTCAGCCAAAGGTCGCCTGTGTCCATTAAGAAGCAGGAAGCATCTGTTTGTGTTATGCATGGCTGTAGTCTGCCTGCAGTTTCCTTTTTTATAAGTATAAATGCCAGAGAGGACATATAAAATGCTTCTGGGGAGAGTTTAATGAAAAGAAAATGCACAACTCGTTATATTCATGTAAGCCTAGTTAGATCCTTGTTTGTGATAACCTGGTATAGTTTATCTGGAAAAATTCAAAGCCTGTAGTGGTGGTCATCGGAGCTACTTTTAATTGACAGCAGGGTAATTCAGATCAGAGTTTGGCTAAGAGTATGATTTTAAGGTATCAAGTTGATATCTCTAAGTCTTTCAAGGATTCATGCTCTTTGTTCTTGGAATTATGAAAGGATTGGCTGTAGACAAACAGCATGACAGTCTGACTTCTCAAATATGTGACTGGTAATTAATCTGGTTTTCCACTCATATGATAAAGTAGTTCATTTGACAAAAAAGATACTTGTTACTACAAGAATGATAAACAGACAATGTGCAATCCTGCCTAATAGAAAAGGAACACCTCTGAAAAGCACAAACGGCTTCAGAAAATAAAATAGGCTTCCAAAAGTGGGACAGCATTTAATCCACCAAAGACAGAGTTTGGCAGTTGGCTTTAGCATAGAAAGAATTAATAGTACATTATTAATAGTGGTGTAATATTAATATATTTTAATATTGGTGTCAACCAGTGCTATTGTAGATCTTTTTCAACAGGTAGAAAATGCTCTCGAGAATATTCGCATCCCTAATTAAAATCAGTGCTGAGAATGAGAGGGTCTTGTGGGGTTTGTAGGTTCTCTTGGCATAAAGCTTCTTGCATAATCTCTGTAGAGAACTTGCAGTCTCACTAGTCAAGGTAGAAACAGGATGAGGAAAGCTGTAAAACACGCAGGCAGTGTGTGGGAGAGGAATATTGCATGAAGTCGTGATTTTTCTTCTGTTTGAAGATGGCACTGGAGGAGATCGGCTATTCAAGAAGCAAGGCAGAAAAAGAGAACAGGGCCTAGTATGGGAGGAAACAGGGTTCTGTTACTGAGAAGTAACACTTATTGGTTACTTCACTTCCTTTCTTCAGACCCATCTTATTTTTCCATCCACCTCTTAAAAACATTTCATTTGTTTCCCTGTCACATTCTTTGCTTTCACTGACCTCATCCTGAGATTCCCCGTTTCCAGATGATGACAGGCTTTGTGGTCCCTCATGCTTGGGCTCTTGCACCTAAATCTTCATCTCCTCTTGGCTGAGATGCACTTCAGGTCAGCTGAGCTTTATAAGAGGAGAGTGGTTGTTTATCTGAGTGGAGAACTGGAGGTGCTTAGGTTGTGAGACTGTAGGCATCTTGCTAAATCATAAAACACCAACTTCAGTTGCCAGCTGATGCTTATTTTATGATTTGTTGGTGATAGTCCCTATCACCTTCAGTAGGATATGCTTCAAGACTCTCCTGAGCCCTTTCTTTAGCCAAGGCAGTGTAGGGATGTATAGAGGAGTTGCTCTTGTTTTACATCTTTAGCTCATGTTGCCATCAAAACAAAATTAATATGAAGGGAGATATAAAGAGAAATGGTTCTTTTGCATTTAATGGTTAAAACTAGTGACTGGCATTGGACTGACAGTGGTGATCCTCACCCAAGCTTGGACCCTAGTTCACACTTCTGTCTTTTTTATTGGGACTGTCAGTGTCTCCGAGATGGAGGTAGCAGCACTTCCAAACACCCCGGGGAGTGCACGGAGGGTAAAACTCTCAATATTGGGTGTGTTCAGCATGTGTTTATTCAATCATAAACATATGTAAGCAAATGTTCTTGCTAACTTGGATAATTTAGAGTGGTAATATGGCTTGTAAAACCTCTTCAGCAGAAGTATCTATATTAGAAATACTTTTGTATACCCAGTCAAGCATCAGGTATGAACCAATATAGTTCACACTGCAGATCCATACTGCAGACACCTGGGAACATTTGACCCTTGTCTAGGTGACCTGTCAAACAACATATAACCATATATTTTCTTCACTATGAAACACTAAATCTTTCCAGTATTTAATGCTCTTTAATGTCAGCTGGTCTTACAAAGAGACTTGTTAAACTAGTGTTCTCAATTATGGCATTTTAATTTAATAATAATTCAATTAAAGGTGTGTTTTTTATGGGGCATCCACGCTACCTTTATTGGTATTATTAGAGTAACCATCATAATAACAAGGAGTAATTATTTAAATGCTCATTAAAAATTGAGTGGTGTAGAGAGTAACATTGGTGGAAGGATTGTAGGAACCTGATACATGTCTGTTCCTGAGTTCTACAATAAAAGGTGTCCTTTCTTTAAAGCTTGCAAGTTTCTACTTTTCCTGAACTTCTAAAGGTGCAGTAAAGCAGCATTAAAATTCCTTAACTTTTTTATTACTGCTGTTGTAACTTTGTAAAGGGAACCAGAAACATTATCTGGAATGTATTGCTAGAGGTAAAGAATGGCAGCGGTTATGTGGACCTGACTACAGGTCCTCCCTGCAGTCCTGGCAGGGGTTATGGGTGGGTGATTAAAAAGAGGAGAGTTTGTTCTCTGTTACAGCTAATGAAATTATTCAGGCATGCTGAGGGGAGGATTCGTAAGGCACTGGATGTCACTGTAGCCCAGCAGAAAATAGTGAATTCTCAACACTGATTATTGTTTGATGGTATCCAGAATAACTGAGGATA